>NC_033798.1:20324995-20376055 GCF_001876935.1 Asparagus officinalis | reverse complement strand
GAGGAAAACTTCTAAACTAACCAGTTCCTAATCCTAGCCAATCACATTTAGCCCATGTTAATGAAATTCACACTTTGAGATCAGGGAAACAGGTAGACAACCAAGTTAAAATTCCATATACAACTTCTCCTAAACAAACATATGAACATGAACCTGGATCTAGCCTGAACAATCATCTCATCCTAATCAAACATTGAATATGAGTCTGAACCTCTTCTAGATAAGTCTAAGTACAGACTTGATGCCCCTTTCTAGCTAGGCTTAAACTTGGAAAACACTCACCTCAAATGGAGAAGATCTTAGATACTTTTAAACGGGTTAAGGTTAATATTCCTCTCGTAGATGTAATTGAACAAGTTCCTTCCTATGACAAATTCTTAAAAGACCTGTGCACTAAAAGGAGAGTCACCAATATTCCTAGGAAAGTTTTTTTAGTTGCCAATATTAGTGAAATCATATCCAAATCCATGCTTTTGAAATATAAAGACTTAGATTGTCCAACTACTTCATGCACTATAGGAAACATTACTTTTAGACATAGGTGCAAGCGTGAATTTTCTCCTATTTTTGGTCCATAAAAAAATTACATGGAGGAGAACTTAAACCCTCTAAAGTTACCCTTTAATTAGCTGATAGATCAGTTGAGGTGCCGAAGGGAGAAATAGAGTGCGTACTTATAAAGGTTGGGGATTTTATCTTTCCTTTAAATTTCATTGTTCTAGAAATTCAACCTATTCCGAACCCTAAAGGTTAACTTCCAATCATCTTAGGTAGACCGTTCTTAGACATGTCCAATACCTTGATCATTGAAGAACCAATCTAATAAACTTTCTTTTGAAAATATGATTGTAGATCTTAACATTTTTAATTTAGGGAAGCAACTAGTTGATCCATCCAACCAACCCCTAGATGTGAACCTAACTCAGGTAGTCCCAAATGAACTTTTTGAGGAAGAATAAAAAATCATCAATCTTAGTTTAGAGGAAATTTCTAAGGATGAGATAATGCTATTGGAAGATTTACGATACACATTCGATCATGCGGCACTTGAGTCCAAATTCGAGCCTAAATTTCCTCTTGGGAAAAGTCAGAGTATGGTATAGTATGAGTCTTTTTCAACTAAAGAAAAAGTGCAGATTCAGTTTGATAGATCAGATCCTCTGTCGACCTGAGTGCTATAGAAATTGTTGAAGACCTTACAGAATGGGCAAGCATAGTTCAAGCTCATTGTAAAGTTTCTCATTTTAGCTTTCTATCAAACTCGAGGTTAAATTTTTACCAAGAAGAGAAGAGCATATGTAGAATGTGAATATTGTATTTCCTATTTTTTATTTTACATTATTATTTGATTTGCCATCAGCACAATGCAAGATTCAGGTGCGGGGAAGGGATTACTTACCGTTTATTTTCTTAAAAAAATTCAAATAAAAAAACATCACTTGCCAATTGAATGATTAATTAACAATAGACTTTTAATTATTATTAAGCTTATTAGTTTATAGGTAATATTTCTCTTAAGTTGGCATTTTTTTGATAAGTTTTAATAAATCTTTAAGAAAATATTTTAATGTATTATATTATATTATTAATTTAGAATTTTATTTAAAGCGAAGAAACTTTTATGTTTAACTTAGAACTTTTGTCAAATTTCTAAAGTCTTTTTTGATCCAAAACAAAATCCAAGAAAAGGAAAAAGTAAATACATCATGAAAAGATGCAAAAAAAGGGCACCAACTAGAATAACCTTGATTTCTAAAGTGATTCTATCTTATTGAGCCTAATCTGACTGAGCAATTAAGCCCTTGGAGTATTTTTATGCTGAATGACTTAAGTCCAACTGGATTAGAGTTCATTGGCCTAAAACTCATTACGAAGTCACTCAGTAAAAGCCCGAGAAAGTGAAAAAAATTACTAATGAATGAAAAGAAATATAAAATAAAATTTTCCTCTCCAAATAAAAAAAATCTTGGCTAGTACTTAATTTATATCAAAAATATGTAAAAAATTGATTGAAGGGATAAGCAAGCATAATTTTATCACAGCTAAAAATAAAACTTCTATATTTTTTATATAATATTTTACAATGAAAATATTTCTTTATTAATGATTAAAAGTTTATTTATATCTTGATTTATTCAAATTGGCAAAGTGATTGAATTTTATGGGTATGTTCACTACAAAATCTCATGAGAACTCAGTCATGGCTTATTGCACATATCATACGCAATCACAGTTCCTATGAAAATGAGTTAGGATTTTTCTTTCTTTCTCTTTTTTTCTTTTTCTTTTTGCTCGTGGACTAACAAAATTTATGTATGGGGTATTTTATTATTATATATCCCCATTTGTCTTTATTTTTGTGTATATTGAATTACTACTCAGGTTTTTAGTGAATTTTTAAGAAAAATGATTTTCAATAAAGAGAAGCCCAAAGACGCTTAAAAAGGCTCATTAAAGCCAAAAAACTCAAATTCTAGAATAAGCAATTAAGCTTAAATCAAATATGTAGCAAGGAATTAAGAGAAAAAAGAAATATAAATTATTTGGAAGCCCAGAAAATAAAATCTAGTCAAACTCGGATTCATATTTTCAACTACAAAGAAAAAAATAATATCTTCTAATCTAAAAATCAGAATCTAATATATTATATATGAAAATTATTTAGGACAAATTTTCAAAATAAACTCTTTTGCAAATTTATTCCCAAAAAAACAACTCATTTCTCTCTTATTTGTAAAAACCGACCTGGTTTCAGCCTCAGGGCTGAAACAAGGTCGGTTTTTACAAAAAAAAGTTCTGATAGCAGCTTTTAATTAAGCTACGAAACTTCACGGGAGTTTTCACAGTTCAAAAATTTTGTTTTTGAACTAAGAAACTTCACGGGAGTTTAACTCCTTTGAAGTTTAGCAGCTTAATTAAAAACTATCTACTCCCGTGAAGTTTCGGAACTTTTTTTGTAAAAACTGATCTGGTTTCAGCGCTAAGGTTGAAACCAGGTCGGTTTTTACAAATAAAAATTAAAGTGGTCGTTTTTTGGGAATAAAATTGCAAAAGTGATTGTTTTAAAAATTTGTCCAAATTATTTATCTCAACGAGACAAATCCATCCAATGACAATTTTCTAAAATCCCACCAGGAATTCCCAATTTTACCAAAAAAACAAGAAATTGTGCAGTTGTTTAAGACTCTTGTTTGTATCAGGAAATAAATTAATTAGGGGCCAAGTCAAATCCTATGGTTAGAAGGGTTACCTAGGGATCTAGTTTAATCATACGATTGTGAGAGACTCTTCTATAGTATGAAAGGGGCCTAGGACCATTGTATTTTGTACATTCAATTTCTAAAAAATCAATAAAGTTCTTCTTTTTGCTTGCTATTTTGGTGTTTAAATTCTTCTTTTTAGTTTCTTCAGTTTAGTAGTTTAATTTCTTATTTTTATTTTCTTGTTCTTGTTCTTGTTCTTTTTCTTATTTTTCTTATTCTTTCTTCTTTTTCCTTAATTCTTTTTAATCTTTTTTTCTTTTTAATTAGTCATGAGTAGCTAATCACCTTTATGGGGCTTAGGTTAACAAAGCTGGATAACTAATCTAGATAAATAAAAAGAACTCTTTAGGTTAAGTAAGGAGGTTGATTAGTTAGATTAATACAAGCTAGGGTTAATTATAATTTGATAGGTTATAGGATTTAGTTAGGCGTAACCTATATTTAGGAGATTAAACCCTAGTAATAAAAAGTCTAAACTAATTAATTAAAAAGATCAGGATTAACTAATTGATAGGTTATAGCTTCCAACGTAATATAGCTTATGCTTTTAGCGTTCTAGTAAATAAAAGATTAAGCTAATTGATAGGTTATAGTTTTTAACAAAACATAGCTTATACTTGTACGGTTCTAACAAATAAAAGAGATAAATAAAAGATCTAGTTGAGAATATCTATAGGAGTTAGCCCAAGCAATCTACTTTAAGTCTATTACTAAAAAAACCAACCTCTTTCACAGTCAAAAACCTTTTTCAAACCAAGGATTTTAAGATAGAGTTTTCCTAACAAATTTTCCCTATGGATCAAACTGTCAACTTGCAGAGTACAATAAAAAAACATCAAAAAAGAGGAGACAGAACATGTACTACTTTTTAGTTTTTTTTCTCTCTCTTCTATTGAACCCCTCCAATTTAGAGGAGTTCTTCTATCTTCTCATTTCTAGTTCATTTAAATTGTCTCTCACCTCGCCTCATCTTCTACCAAACTAAGTTCTTAGTGCAAACGGGGACGGGGAAGGTAAGGGAGAGGAAGGGGGGAAAGAATACATAGTTGTAGGAAATATATTTGTCACGACGTTAGTTTTGTGTTGTAAATATTATGGATCTTTAAGACTAGTGGCTAAATGATACGGGTTTACTTACATACGACACAGGTTGTGTAACGGCCCTATAGATATACTTTGGAGTGATGCGTATATAAATTTGAGTAGTTGTCGCGTACATATTTCGTAGTGAAATTGGTTTATGTACAACACAAGTTATGCGTTATGGAGACACGTTGGGGTGATGGTGTGTATATAATTTGGGTTGCTATTGTGTACATATTTTGAATTGTAAAATAGGTCAAATTTTGTAAATCAATATTAAAATTGGGTTCTTTTTTTCTTTCCCCGAACAAGAGTTTATCCGATTCGAAAACCAGTTATTCAAACTTGCATGGCTAAAGGGTGCAATGCGCCTTCTGGCTATGCAAGGTCCCCCGTTTTGGTCTTGCACATTTCAGGACATACATTTAATTTTTTCAAACCCTTTGTGGTTGAAGTTTTGGCACGAATGAGTGACCACAATCTCTCAACGGCCAAGGAAAATGAAAAACAATCACAATTTGCAAAACCAAGCCGCAAAATTGGCAAATTTGAACATGGCATTAACGCTCAAAACACATTCAGAAGCAAGATTCCGTCCCTACTATCAAGGTCATTATCCTCATAGACTTCTACAGAGAGCAACAGACCCCAACCAGGCCAGAGAATTTGGCGCTTAACCTTTTCATACTTAATTCAAATTTACTTGCACTCCAATCTTTCGGTTTAAATATCTTCGAGCGCATCAACTACTTCTCGTCAAATTATTTTGATTTTCTCACCAATCAGTCACAATATATCCACTTTCTAAATAATCCACGCTGTAAAAGAGACAACCTATTCCCAGATAAATTTGTATCTGCCCAATCGAAATGGCAGTAATCTACTCGATACAAATAAACAACCAGATTAAATGAGAAGAAACCAATAACACATTCACACCAATTCAGAATTTTGCCCAATGCTAGTTGGATAGTTTTGTGTTCAAAACATCGGCCTGATACATCGCCATAGTACGTGGAATACATTAAGACTTTCGTGTATGAGGTTACGACACAACTGATGCTACCGTTAAACTAGTAGTTTGACACGTCCAGTAGTAACAGAAAGGAATGACAAACTCTGAGCTAAAAAGGGAGGGTCCATAGCAAATAAACCCCCATCTTCTGTCATCTATTTTTGAGCTCTTGTTCAAATTCCACTAGTTTTCCTCGGATGGGGATCAAAAATGAACGCAGATCTTTCTTGATCCGCATTTTCTCCTCTGCGGTAAGATCCTTATCATCATTGAGCCTAGCTTCCATCTGCAAGCCAAAATGGAAAGTGTCATATCAGATTTTGAGGATAATAATAGTATTATATCATCAAATATGTCTATGTGATGTTTATGACAATGCACCTGTAATTCATCCAATTCACCAAATGAGAACTCAGGAATATCAAGATGCCCTTTTATCTTTTTTTTCTCCTCCTTAACTAACCATTCCCCTGTTTCGAGGAAATAAAATTAAAGAGGAAAAATAGTGGGACCCAGAGTAATCTATCATGACAATACATACACCTAGTTTGCCACTGTACCTTTGAATTTCAACGTCAGTTCATATGTATATCCAACTCTTTTTTTGTTCCGAACTGTGACCAAGAATGCCTACTCAAATGAAAAGGATTGACATTTAGCATCTACATAAAGTGCTAAGATGAACCCAGCCAAAAAAAAAAGCTGCTAAAGAAACCCACTTATACATAGCCACTAGACATAAAAGAGGAATTGGGAATGACAGAGAAGTCATCCACTCAGCACATCTCAATTGAACAACAAATAGCACTGCAATCTACGATTCCAGGGTAATAGGACGTGTTAAGGGTAGAGATATAACATGAAAATAAATTGCATAAAATGTTTTTAGCTAACTTCCCCTTTCGTAGTGTCTCACCTCACTCAAATGATATAAATCACATCAAGACTAATGAACCTCCCAGAGCTCAGCATGAAACAAACAGACGACTGAACAATCTATGTTTCAGAATGAAGTTATACAAAACCGACACCTTAGTACCTAATAACATTCAAGAATGGTGTCTTGTTATAATTAGCGTCCAAGTCAATTCTATCTTGGGTTCAGGTCAATTCTATCTTGGGTCCAAGTCAATTCTATCGTAGTGTCTCACCTCACTCAAATGATATAAATCACATCAAGACTAATGAACCTCCCAGAGCTCAGCATGAAACAAACAGACGACTGAACAATCTATGTTTCAGAATGAAGTTATACAAAACCGACACTTTAGTACCTAATAACATTCAAGAATGGTGTCTTGTTATAATTAGCGTCCAAGTCAATTCTATCTTGGGTTCAGGTGGAAGCGCAGAATAATAAAGAGCTGAAGGATAAAATCTAATCTCTCCAGATAATGACATAATGTCAAAAAAAACATAAGTTAGGATAAAAAAATTGATAAAATTACTCCCGCCAAGATGGAGGAAAAGATGCTACTGGGGTGTTATGACAGATATCCAGGAATAGGTAAGATACAAGAATTATATGTATACCAAACTCCCAATCAAAATAGAACAGGGACAACCTAATAGATAAGTGGTGCTAAGTCCGACAGTAACCAACCCATCCATGGGGAAAGGTTTGACAATGATGACGATGATGCTGATTATGCCTTTACCATTAAAGTCATGTAACACATTAATATAATGATAAATGAGCAGGAGCCTTACAGAAATTCAACAACAACAGAGCAAAATAATCAAATTCAGAATAAGCCTAAATCCATGTACGAAGAAGCATATGCCCTTGACGTCAAGAATATGCTAAGAAATTAATGGAAATCAAAATATCTACATCTTCCAATCATCATTTTCTGTCAAAAGAAACAGTTTACCTTCATGTACATAACAAAGTTTTTATAGAAATGTCCTTCGACAAATCAAGGATGGCAAATATGTACTTACATCGCCTGAGCATTTGGACACTTCTGAAATATTTGCATTACCACTAGAAAACTCCAATGTGCCCAATGAGCCAAGAAGCTCCTGCAGTTGAAGACCAAATATTGCAAAGTGTTTCCTAAAAAAATTTAAACACTACAAGAACCCACCCAAAACCACAAAAAATACCAACACAGAATCCTGGCAAGGTATAATACAAAACCTTGATTCTATTGCTTGCCCATGTATTAAGGTTCCTTTCCTCCCATGTTCCAGCCTGTAGGCACATGCAGATCATTCTTATCAAGACTAACGAAAATCAGCAAATTTCAAAACAAACAAATGAAAATGAGTCAATTAAAAGCGTCAACTAATCCCAAGTTAAGTCGGGCATAAAATGATAAAAATCAGAATGGGCAAAATCAAAATAGAAACTACCCAACATCCGTAATTTCTCATTAACTTAAGAATTTCATTGGCTAATTTAAATGCAAACAGTTGGTACAGTCACATCTAGTATACTTTTCATCAACTTCCCCGTTTCCTATTTAAATAAGCAAAATTGATAATGTCTTTACGAAAAGGGCAAATCTTAAAAGAAATCTGCTCCAAACTCAAAGCTGAAAAGACTATCATAATAACAATACATCAAATTGTTACAACTGGAAAAAAAAGGAAATAGGGGGCGACTCCTGCAATTTTTTGGCAAAAGAAGATGCAAGTTGCTATCACTGCCTAAATTTGTTCAATAAGCAAACTGAATTGTACGCACCAAGAGATAACCAATGTTTAAAAAAGCGGAAGCGCAAGGCGAAGCGTCGGACCCTTTAATGAAGCAAGGCGTAAGCTTCACAAGGTGAGGAGTAAGCATGAGTTTAAACATTTTATTTGTAAAATCTGTAATCTGTTAAAATTATGTAACATATTATATACAATAGTATAACAATTTGCAAATAGATACATACATGTCCTAATTAATTAATAAGAATTAAATATGTGAAGTATAGACGCAAATCAGTAGAAATTAAGCCTAACATAAGGGCACCTTAATGTTAGTCAAAAATCCTTTTATTTATCCTCCTACCTTGTCTAAAGCGTACGCTTCAAAAGAGAAGCACTTTATGAAGTGTGACACACACACTTCAGTTATGGTTCAAGCGATGAACCAGAAGCTTCAAGGGATAAATAGGTTCACTCTTGAATTTTGAAGCGTTTACCTTTCAAATAGTTTCAAAGCGAGATTTAAAAAAGCTTTTCCAAACATTGGGGATAACAGATTCTATCTAACTTCCTTTGACCCAAACAAAGTGCTACTTACATGACTCCACTCTTCATATATGTAACATAAAGCCAATAAATAACCAAAGCAGGAATTGGACTGTAGGCATGAAACAATTAGGTCAGAAAAAGCACCAGTTTGCATTAGTATGAGCACAGATCCACATATAGACGTCAAGGATCTCTAGACATCGTTCACAACAGTGGCGGAGCCAAAACTTTCCAAAAGGGGGTCCAAAAAATAATTAAACATGATAACATATAATTTTTTGCATAATTAATTACCATCTAAAGATCATTACATAATCAGACTTTCAAATCATATTTCCAATCATAACAGTGTTTAAACTAGCTTTCTTCTTGCCGTTATTTCTTAAAATCATTTCATAGCATCTTCCTCGTCAATGTAGCAAAATATATTTGTGAGGGCGGAGGATGAGGGGATGAAGATGATAGTGATGGCCTGATGGGGTAGAAGAAACCCTAAATTGTTACATAATTGAGTCACCATCACCCATTGATGGCAGAATGTATCTGATTTCTTAGGATAGAAAAACTTTTCATGACTGAAAAATAATAAAATGTATGGATATGAAAAAATTTAAATGCAAATTATCACTTAAAATATAATCCATGTATATTATTGAAGGGTGATGATTTTCTTTTTTAAGGAATTGAAGCGTGATTACTTTGTTGAGATGCAAGGTAGACATTAATACCTTCAGTTTTATTAGGAATCAAATAATTATAATTGACTAGAATTGAATTTCCTACACAAATCAATTGACTAGAATTGAATTTCCTACACAAATCAAATCCTAAAACCTAAACAAATCAAGATAGAAAAAAAGTAGACATCCTAAAAAACTAAAACCCTAATCAAGTTAATAAAATTATTAATTATAGAAGAAAAAGGGAGGCTTTTGTCTTTGCTAGAGGGTTTACACTTTAGCCCTTGTTATTTAGAAAATTACAAAACATCAATACTAATTGTTTTTCCTTTTTATATTATCCAAGAAGGGGCTAGGGCCCTATCGAGCCCCATATAGCTCCGCCCCTGGTTCGCAACCTTTTGAATGACACATGATGACCTCAAAACAAGTCATGTAAACTTCTTAATGTTGTAATAGTAAGCGATCTGAGAACTTTTAGCACTCAGATAATCAAACTTATCCACTAACACTTTGGTGTGTCACAGCATAGGAATATATGAGCAAACAACTTACATAGGCAATGAAAATCAGAACTTCCTCATGCTGATGGAGCGAGTTCAAAGAAGCAATAATAAGAATAAAATTCAGTCAAGAGAACGGAAACTTGCAGAGCTCGTAAGGACATCAGATAAAAGTACAATATAACATCCAACAATTCCTTATATCTTTGTCTTAAAGTAATCAATAATCAATCACTCTAACCTGTGCAAAATGGCATGCATCACAATGACAGTTATTTACTCATAGTAGTGACTAAACAATTTGTATATAGAAAGAACATATGACTACCCACTGCCTGCTAACAGTTTTCAATGCAAACCAGTTTATCATAGCTTCATAGTCAACCATAATTATTGACAGACAGATTTAGGTTCTTGCTTGGGGGTGTAGACTGTAGTTACACCCTAAAAGTTTAGAAATTGCATATAAACTCTTACAATATCTAAAACATGCCCCCCTTAGATTTTAAAATTTGTACTCCAATCTATCTAAAAACACTAAATAAGTTAGTAGCAAATTCAATTAGTCCAGTTAAAGTGTACCAAGTACATTCCATTAGGTACTACCGAGTGCAAATTGAATTAACAGCTGATTATTGACTCATCACTTAGTTTACTCTGTCATATTATCTGTCGCTATGCATTCAGTTTAGTCATTAACAACAATGGGAATACAAGATCTAAGGGTATCAACAACTCCTATTAAAATTAAAAAAAACTGGATATAAATGACAGTTCCCCTTCAAACTATAAATGAAAATTAAACAAGAGAAACTAAAAAAGAAAACTTGTAAAATTAATTGACTCGCCTAAAAGACAGTGGAACACAAAGGCTAAAATATCAAAAGTGACAAAAAATCCAAAGCAACACTGATTCCTTTTCACAGATAGCTGATAAAAGACAATACATTGACTTTTTTTTAAAAAAAGAAGAAAGGGCTTCACCAAACACTCATTTACATTTTATTTTTATATCCTCAGTATAAAACTCCTTCGTACACTTTACATAAAATCTAAAGTCAGGACAAATTTTCAAAACCGACCTGTTTTGAAACTTATTCTCAAAAAAAAAACCGTTTCAGATGTAATTTCAAAACCGACCCAATTTTAACCTGAGGCTGAAACTGGGTGGGTTTTTTTCTCAAACTTCATGGGAATTGAAGTTCCGTGAAGTTTTTTACATAACAAAACTTCACGGGACTTCAACTCCAGTGAAGTTTTGTTATGTACAAAACTGCATGGAACTTTTAACTCCCGTGAATTTTGGAAACTTTTTTTTTCAAAAACCGACCCAGTTTCAGCCTCATCTGAAACGGGACTAGCTTTTGGGAATTTTTTGGCAAACAAGTCGGTTTTGAAAATTTGTCCCATCAGGTAATAAATTTCCAACATATTATCTTTATTTGCAAAAGAATCCTCAAAAAGAAAAGGCTGTGAAGCACAAGACAGGCTTTCAAGTGGTAGCAAACAGCAACCTTTCCAAAAGCCAAATCCAAACAGTATGCCGGTGCCAACAAGATAACGACTAAACTGGGAATGACTCGTCATTTAAATAAACACCAAATTATATTACTCCTGTAATTTGTTGACGAACATTGTTTAAATAATAAAAACAACTCTTCCACCTACATTGATATTATTCTAATAAAACTAGCCTACGTTTCTTGGAAATTGTTACAAAGATATTTGTTTTGGGTGTTCATTTTGGATGATGAGAAGTTAGAAAAAAAAACACATAATAATTACCACAATACGAGCGCAAAAACATTTACACCAACTTCCGTGCATATTAACAAACTAAATCAAATCATATCCAATCCAAGAACGAATCTTTGACTGATACAAAGATCAAGCTCACCTGATTCCAAACAGATCCAAGCGAATTGGGATTAGCCTGCGATTGCTTGGAGATGTCATCGGCCGTCAGCTTCTTGGGGACCGGCAACGGAGCGGCGTCGTCCCTCGCCTCCCTCACCCAGTACGTGTACGAGGATTGCTTCTCAGCGTCCTCCGCCTCCGTCGCCATTGATTTCTAAAAGAGGAAAGAGGAAAGGAAAGCCCTAGAAATTTGGAGGACGATCGATGGGTAGATCTCCGACAAGTTTGGGCTGCGGTTCGCTGACTCTCCGGAGACGAAATTAAAAGGGGTTTGGTTAGTGAACGCGACTCGTCTCGAAGCTTCCGCGTTGTTATGCGTTGTTGGGCTTTTGAATGGGCCGAGGTATTAAACTACTTACTTGTGATGATGGGCCGATGGTATGTGTAATTAAGTTTCGTGAGGAGAAACTTGTAGTTTTAATATCCAAATTATTACTTTTTTATTGGGTTATATGCACTTGTGCCTTAAAGTATGCAACTCTTTTTTTTAACTTAGAATCTTTTGATACTTAAAAAAAAAGACACTTCATATCCTACAGTTTACAATTTTTTTAAATTTCGATACCACCCAAAAGTTCGCACCATTGTAGATTTGGTACCTCAACATTTTGCTTTTAACATTTTGATACCCCATGACTTCAAGTATCAAAATTAAGAACATGTAAATTTTGAGATACCATATTTAAGAAATGTGTACATATTTGAGGTATCTTAGAAAATGTGTAAAATCAAAATAAAAAATGTATATATGTTATCAAAGTGTGAAAAAAAACGTTATCAAGATTTATATATATATATATATATAATATATATATATATATATTATATATTATATATATATAGTATATATAAGAAACTTGTGTCAACTTAAGTGGATAAGTGAATAGTGTGTCCACCAACTTTATATCCACCTCATTTAACATATAAAAAGTCACTTCATATCATGCAAGGACCCTAGGAAACATCGCAAGGGTTAAAAGTTGTGTGGATGTCCACTAAATGTGACACAAGTTTTGCTCTAAAATTGTACCTTAATCTCTATTTGACAATTGAATTTTCGGTGAGATGGATCTCGTGATTATCTTTTTGATATTTTTATCTTTATTTTGGAAAAAAAAACTTTAGAATCCCACTCTTCTAATTTGGTCAAAGTGTCACTTCTATACGAATATTAATTATGTTTCACACTATTATTATTTAACATTAATCATGATTATTAATTAATTATATTGAGATTAAGTAATTAATTTCATATTAATCAAGTATTATTAATAAAAATTAATTAACTATCTCGTTATTAATTAATTATCTCATAATAAGAAGTATATTTGATTATATTTATATGTATTACATTCTTTGTGGTTATTAATTACTAATATTGATATTAATATTAATTTCATATTAATTAAATAATAATTATTATTTGGTTAGTAATAACCACTCTATACTAATAAAATATTTAACAAAAGTATAGTTTATATATATATTTTTTTTCTTATTAGTTACTAATATTGATAGTATTTAATTAATATCGTATTTAGAGATTTGTTGTAGGATGATAAAGGGGCTTGGAGGGGTAATTTGATCTTTTGGCTTGAAGAAGTAAAACTCCTTGCAAGTAGGGGAAAAGTAAGGTGGGGAATCCCAAACTTTTTTTTTCCTCCACTTATAAGCTACAAACAAGTAAGAGGTAAAGCTTCATCAAACATTGACTTTTTATTTTTAGGTCCAAAACTTTACTTTATCTTTAAATTTAACTAATTTATTTTGTATCATTGAACACATTTATCTTTAGTATTTATCTCTAAACCTAACTTTTAAAATACAATACATATACATATGCGGGCTCCCCTTAAAAATTTTTTAAATCCAATTATACTCTTTCCAAACTCATCTTTCTTTTTCCCTCAATTCTTTCATATATGTAGGCTCACTTAAATTTTTTTTTAAATCCATTTAACCATCCCTAAACCCAACCCCCCCCTCTCTTAATTAACTTCTCCTCTCTCTTTGAATTAATCTCTTTTTCGAACCAATCAATTAATTCTCAATGACTCTTATGAATCCATCAATTAATTCTCAACTTTATTAATGTGTAGAGTGTTGTTGCTTGATTTTGGTGGACTTTCTTAATAATTTAAGGTATAATTTTGCATTTTACTCAACTACTTAATTTTTATCATTAATTTCTTATTTTATTCAGGAAAAATGTTTTACATTATTATTTATGAATTCAAGAAAATTATTTCACATTTTATAGTTAGTTAAACTTGATTTTAGTTTACTGTTTTTGATAAAATTTTGCATAAATTTATTTATTTTTAGTGACAAACATAGATGGATGAAGAATTATATTATGCATTGATAGATTTTAGTAGAAATAATCATTTTTTTAAATTGAATGTTAATGGGAATTTGTCATTTCTTATATACCCAATTCTTGGTGATGACGAATCATATTTATATGATGAAAATATGGTGACTTGGATGCCAACAACAAGAATTCTTCGTGGAAGACTAAGAATAAAACGCATTCCTTCAAGATTGAATTCCCATATACAATTAAAGTGTAATAGATGTCAGCAGTATGGTCATAACTGTAGAATATGTAAACAACCTATTGGTGACTAAATTAGCTTTTATATTCTAATTTTTGAAACATGTAAGCAAAATATAGCAACCATGCATGATTTTTTGTGTTCTACTTTTGTGTAAGTATCATACACTTTATTTTATAAGATATGATTTTTTTGGTATGATTGTTTTGTTATATGTTTGGTATGATTGTTTGTTTATATGTTTGATATGCTTTCATATTACTCGCTACACTTCCAGGATAACCTTGTATGATTGTAGGCCATCAGGATAACCTTATATGTTTGATATATGATTGTGGGCCATCAGGATAACCTTGTATTATTGTGCACTTTTAAGATAACCCGCTACACTTCCAGGAAAACTCGCTACACTATTAGAATAATCTGCTATACTTTCATAATATCATATATTTTCATTATAACCTGTTATACTTTCATAATATCATGCTATATATGCTTTCATATTACCTTGCTGTACTTTCAGAATAGATGATATACTTTAAAACTATCACGCTATATTTTCATAATGACTCACTATACTTTCATAATATCATACTATACCTTCATAACAACTGACTATACTTTCAGAATAACCCGCTATACTTTCATAATATCAAGCTATACTTTCATTATAACCTACTATACTTGTAAAACAACGTAAATTTAAAAATATCATGGAAAATAATAATAAATGAGTTTTATTATGGTTGATTTCATTCTGGGATGAATGGATCTGTTTGTAATCGATTTGAATTATGTATGTATGTATGTATGTATGTATGTATATCTATATATATATATATATATATATATATATATATATATAATATATATATATATTATATATATATATATATATTAATATATATATATATATATATATATATATATATATATATATATATATATTATATATTATATATATATATATATATATATATATATATATATATATATATATATATATTATATATATATATATATATATATTCAACATGTACGTATATAAGTAGCTATCGAGTTTGCTTCAGTATGTGGTCAGTCGACTGCCCCTATTGATTCAGTCGAGCGGTCGGCAGCTGGAGATTTTGTTTAGGTTCGGGTTGGGTCTGCTTATATGTGTATATATATACATATAAAACTCGAACTTTTTCCCTCCTTAACCCTTCTCTCACGTTGAGCAGCTGTCTCTCTTCGTCAGAAACCCTACAGAATCTCCTTTCAAATTTGGAGAAGCTTTGAGAAGCAAAGTGCAAAAGGAGGGCGAGATCAATAGCATTTGGTGAAGGAGAATCGAGTTTATCTCACATTTGAGAGATCAACACGAATTGGTTAAGACAAGTTCATCTCTTCCCAAACTCATCCCCTTAGATTTTCGTTTTCATTAGATTAAACCCTAATTTGATGAATAGATCTATAGATCTGAACACTAAATAAAGAAAAGACATGATCTTGATGTTTAAAACTATAATTAGTTATTAACTGATGAACTGATTAGGCTTAGAACCCTAATTAATCAACTAAAATCCGTTTAGTGATGTTTAGGGAGTTTAAACCCAAAAAATCCATGTTTTGTTGATGTATACTTGTTTGGTTGAGATTTCACTTAAGTTAATACAAGATCTAAATCTTAGTTCACACCCCATGTTAATAAATCACGAGTTTTTGGGAAAAACAATAAACAACAATTAACCTTAGAAACCTAGTAAATTTGTGTTTCAGTGTTCGGGTCGGTCAACTAACCCTATTGATTAGTCGACCGATTAGTTCTTCAGAACCTTAGGTTTTCTCTCTGGTCGGTCGATCATCGACCGATATAAGATATCGGTCGATTGATCGAGATTGTTTAGATTGTGCACATTATGCACATCAACTCCTAATCGACTGATGGAATATCAGTCGACCGATCATATGTCAGTCGATCGATCCTCAAAGGCAGTCGACTGATATGATGCTTTTCTGCTTATGATGATCTTCCACACACGTTTGGTCATGAACATGAAGGACGGGCCCTCACGTCGATACACGTGCATAGCCATGTTAGTGTACATGCTGAGATTAGGCACGCACGGATCCTCAAAAGTGTGTAGCCATGTGTTGAGCTCGTCGCAACGTAGGGACGACAACTAACGAGTTGCATAAGTCGGCGTCAAATGTTTGTATGGATGACCGAGATAAGTTATGAGTCGCACGAGATTGCGATGAACCACGGGATACTACAAGTACCTATACTTTGCATCATACTTCCACATAGATGTCCGAGTCAGGTTGTGAGCCACATGGTACTGTAATAATCACATGATACTATGAGCATCGAGACTCTACATCTCTTTTGTTGCATCGTGTTCCGAAATAAGCTGATATGACTATACTTTGTTTAGTGTCCGAGTTAGGTAGTAAGCCGCATGATATTACGATGAGCCATAGGATACTGTGAGCACTTATACTTCACATCATTTTCGTTGAAGAGAACTACACAGGATTGTGTATTTGCTCCCGTGTCTCCTACCCCCGAGGGTAGTGTGTAATACTGTGTTTTGACTTTCATGCTATGTTTTGGATGAGGTTTTGTGACGTTTTGATTTATTATTTGTTTATAATACCTTAGGAGTTAGAGTCTAGCGATTCACAATTTGAGATGCATGGTGTATATATATATATATATGAGGGTTTTCTTGTTTAGATTATTCATTCGACATACTCATCTCGTGTTGTGGGTTTCTAAATCTTAACTCCTCTTAGTACAGGGTAAATGATATAGGTAGATATACTCATCTCGTGTTGTGGGTTTCTAAATCTTAACTCCTCTTAGTACAGGGTAAATGATATAGGTAGATTATGCATATTATAGGTAGAGCCTCCATTATCTTAACTCCTCTTAGTACAGGGTAAATGATATAGGTAGATTATGCATATTATAGGTAGAGCCTCCATTATATGTGTTAGCCATTCCTCTGGGGACGAACGGAGATGTTCTTGCTAGAGCTTTAACACTGTTGTATACTCCTCTTTTCAGGTAACAGTCAGTTTCTAAGAGTCACAGGTTGACGGGATTCAGCATAGTCACCGTCATTCATAAGTAGCTAGTTGGTGCTTCACAGTGGACTATTTATGATTTTAGTTTTTTTAGAGATGTATTTCATTTTGGGGGCTGAGTGCCTTTGTACTTTTCAGTTGACTCTTATGTATTTGAGATTCGATGTTCTTATTCTAGTTTATCAGATGTATTTTCTTTTTTCTTTTGGAACATAATCATAATTGTTACTGGATATATCTTCTTTATATTGTGTTCCTTGTATTGTCACCTTTGATATATCTGCTTGTACCCTTACTTCTGGTATTTGATACATGGTAGAGTGATATTAATGTGACGGTAAAATATGTTTATGCACAGTGTTTGGTGCATGACAAATTTGACGTCTTTGGGTTCACCTTAGACTGCAACATTATATGAAACCAGGGGCGTCATAATACTTTTATAATATCACGCTATACTTTTATTATAACCTGCTATACTTTCATAATATCACACTATACTTTTAGAATAACCCACTATACTTTCATAATATTACGCTATACTTTCATATTATCATGTTATACTTGCCACACTTTCATAATAACCCACTATACTCTCATACTATCACGCTATACTTTTATAATAACCTGCTATACTTTCACAATGTCATGCTACACTTTCAGAATAACCCCCTATATTTTCACAATATCACGCTATACTTTCATAATATCACGCTATGCTTTTATAATATCACACTATAATTTCATAAGGGACCACGATCATGTCCAATACCATTGTCCACACATAATTCATCGATTACTATAAAATACATCCAAGATCACAATATATATCAAACATGATAATATACACAAGGATATAAATGAACAATGTATACCTGTCGAACAATATCATTGTCTACACAATATACATCGAAATCACAAAAGAAACACTACACTTGAAAATTCTATCAAAATGAAAGTAACTTCTTTCTCGTAAATTTTCTCAATGTTGTCTATAAAACTTAT
The DNA here is from genome assembly GCF_001876935.1 of Asparagus officinalis. Taxonomy (NCBI): domain Eukaryota; kingdom Viridiplantae; phylum Streptophyta; class Magnoliopsida; order Asparagales; family Asparagaceae; genus Asparagus; species Asparagus officinalis. Next base: position 20,357,767 of record NC_033798.1, on the reverse strand, counting down.
TTGTAATCCGGGCACCTAAAATTCTAAAAATCAATAACTCTATATATCCCCAAAACACCTTATTGTCATTTGATAAACAACAAATTCACAAATTAAGAAAGAAGATGCAAAATTAGAGATGTTCTTCATATAAGGAAAATTTGTTGTTAATTAAGGGAAAATAGATTTTAAAATTCCTTGATAGATGGATTTTCACTTTTGCAGAGAGACGAAAAAGGGAGATAGTGTAGAAAGAGCTGGCATCGGTCAGACAATGTGATGGAGAATGAGGCAAGCATGAGTAGGATGCTAGAGTTCTGACGCCCGTCAGCATCGTAGCTAGAGCTGACGATCTCGACGTTAGCAATGACAATGGTGGTAGCATGAAGAAGAGAACGAAGAAGTCAAGGCTCAAAATGGGGCTCAGATTTCCACCCAAATTGACCTAATGCTAGAGAAATTGAAAGAGAAGAGAAAAAGAGATCCGATAGGGCAATTGTGTGATCAAGGAAGATTAGAGAAAGAATGGAGAGAGGACGGAGATAGTTCTTCATTTTCTTTAGTTTTAGAGAAAGGGGCAAAGAAATTTGAGAGAGAAAAGGAGGGGAGAGAGAGAGAGAACAAACTTTTGTTGAGGAGGGTATTTTGGGGGTTTCGCCCCAAAATGTATAAAAATAACGTACTCTAACTTCAAATGATATTATTTGGGTTTAGAGATAAATACATAAAGTTAAGTGGGTTCAAAGATATAAAAGAAAGTTATTGGGTTTATTGATAAATCAGAGTAAACAATTGGGTCCAAAGATAAAAGCTTCAAAATATTATATGTGTCTTATGAGTAGAAGCTACTCATAAGTCAAAATAAGTATGTTATTGTTTTTGTCAAAAGTTGCTTTTTCCATTGCTTTCAAACCTGTTACACCGTTTATCGATTACAAGTCTGAACTGAAAGAAAAGTCGATCTTTTTATAAGATCTTCTTACAATGAAAAAAAAATAAAAAATTATAACTTTATCCAACAAAATACAGCAGTAGTTTATCTCTTGATGCTCCGCATGGGAATTTTGTCTATGCCGAGGACGCGTTAGTCTCTTGTTTCACAAAGAAAACAATTGTGGCAGCGACAATCACGACCAAGCGAGATTGTGACTCTTCTCGAGATTAAAACAAGGCTTAATCTGGAGGAAGGAGGGGGAGAGAATCTCGAATCTTTCGAAGGATTTTTCTTTATGAAAAAGTTCACCAAGATTCGCTGATTCTCTTCTAAAATTCATGGTTCACTGTTCAATTCAACAACACCTCGCCCTCTGATTTTCAGATCCTCTTAAATGAAGACCATGGGCTTCTATTTATAGGCTTCTATCATCATGTTTTCTGATAAGATAGGTATTCTGATGTTTTCTATAGTTGATAACGTTTCAGATATGTTTGGGGGAGCTTCAAACCGATTGAAGAAGTCCTGGAACAAAAAAAACTCTGATAAAACATCGAAAAACATGTTTTTGGGAATTTCGACCGGTCGGGACTGTTCGCGGTGGCCCAAAACTATGCGAGCCACCATTTGGTGGCTCCCCCGTGCGAGCCACCATTTGGTGGCTCGCACTCACGCGAGCCCCATGGCTTCCGTTTACCCATCTTTTCAATTTTTCGACAGTTTTTTGTTTCATCTGTTCACTTTCTCTACAGTTATTTTCTGCTTTATGTGTGTTCATTGATTCATCTCCTCGTGCACGATTCGTTTCATGCGTTCCGCAAATGGTTTATCGAACTTGTGGTTTGCTTCATGTGTTTTGTTGATTCGCAAGCGAACATTCATAGAACGTGCGAACCTTTTAGAGCTAGTTGGCGAGCATGTGAGCCTGTGATCTTGTTACGAACATTTCATGACTTTGTTGCCTCAACGATTCATTGTTACATTGTCTTGAGTTGTATTCTGGGCCGATAGATAGTTTTTGACACCTACAGATACCCCCTCCAAAGTGTTTTAGCCTCGTTTATTTTATAGAAGAGGTTGTGATATTTTGGACATGATACGTATGGTCCGTAATCCCTCAATTTCTTTTAGTCTATTCAATTCTTTGTAGCATAGCTAAGATTCGTCCGGTTCTGCATTTATCATCTGACCGTTGTTGAAATTTCGGGTTTAGACTGGTGTGTTTAATGTCTGGATTGGCCCGTGTTTGTTGAATTGATTTAGAGCTATGTCTCGATGAGACAGTGGATGCATTGATTAGCATTGAGTTCTCATCGTTGTTCATTCGGATGATGTTGAATTATGTTGACCGACGCCTGCGTTCGCTCCTCCCCATATTGAAACATGATGGAAAGCTGATTTATAATTGTATTCCTTTATGAATTGCCTTAATTGTATTCCTTTATGAATTGCCTTAATCGGTTTGAAGATCCGAATCAGTTCAGACTTGTGAACCCATTGGAGTATAAATTCGAATATCCGGTCCAAGATAGGTCAGAATTTATCTATAAATTGACCGAATCACTCATTTGTAGAGAATATTAGCTTCATTTGGGTGATAATCGGTGAACTGCGGCTTCGCGCGCGTGCGAATCGTGGCTTTGCGCGTGTGCAAACCACTGAAAAACTCTCTTGGGGCTGTTTTGGTTTGGTCTGGTCTGATTTGGTTTGGTTTAAGATGGTTCAGACCACGGGTTGGTTTGGTTGGATCAGGTTTGGTTCGACTGAACTGGACCCAAACCAAACCCTCTACTTTTTTTTGAGTGACTGCGACCATTGTATTTGAACATTTGATATTATCGATGATATACATATCTTTTGTTCGGTGTACTTCTCATCTTTATTGTGATTTATCATTCCATTTAGAATAATTAACCGTAATACTTATAGGATTTTTAGCAAACCCTCAGTCATTAATGGATTTGATGAGCCTTTACCGACTATCGTTTGAGTCGGGCTAGCATGTGAATTGTCTAAGTCAGTTTCACATGTAACGTTGTGCTAAAGGAATAAACTCCCTTAGACTTAGTGCTATGATATCGAATACATAGGCTTTGTCTCTTTCACGGAGAAAGACTAATCGGTAATGCGTGTTAGGCGCTGACTTATCCCTGCTAAGGATTCGGGATAAAATTCCCTATGCGTGTAAGACATGGATTATGATGTTATTAATAACAATCTGCCATAATATCGAATATATGGGCTTTTGTCCTTTTTACGGTCAAGAACTAACCGGCAACGCGTGTTAGGCGCTGACTTATCCCTTCTTAAGCTTCAGGATAAAATTCCCCAGACTTGAATTCTGGTATCTTTTTCAATTAGTGAAAGACTAAACCAGCAACACATGTTAAGCATTAACTTATCTCTACTTAGGCTTCGGGATAAAATTCCTCATGCTTGTGAAGCACGGATTTTGGGAGTTATGAAAAAAATGATGTCTTCTCTTGGGGAAAAGACGAACTCGATGCTGGAGAGAAAAAATTTTATATTCTTTCTCTAGTTGCAAAGGACACTTAAAGTGGGATCTCCACTTTAAGAATTCGGAAAGGTGAAACTAAGAGTGGGATCTCCACTATGAGAATCAAAAAGATTCAAATAATCCTAACTGTCGGAAGATTTGATTACCGAACTAAAGGTGGGTTTCTCATTTATCGAGAGTGAATTACGGTTTTGGTCCTAACTGTTGGAAGGTTTGACCAATTAGGAGGTTTAAGACGACCCTAACTATAGGAAGGTTTGATCGCTCGATTTGAAAGTGGACCTCTCATTCGTGGAAGGAATCAAGAAGAGATTTTGGTTGTGGTCCTAACTATTAGGAAGGTTTGACCAAGTGAGAATGAAGGAACAACCCTAACTGTTTTAAAGGTATAGTCGCTCGATTTGGAAGTGGACCTCTCGTTCGTGGAAGGAATCGAGAGGAGATTTTGGTTGTGGTCCTAAATGTAGGAAGGTTTGACAGAGCTGGATCAATAGGAGTGAGAGTGTAAATCACAGTGAGAGTGTTGATTTGTCAAAGTCACTCAGCAGAATTTTTTAATGTTAAGTGATAAGAATTTAACATAAAAGGGATATCCCGCTTGCCATGAATTGGCAACTAAACTTTGAGAATATTGCATTAGGACTTAACCTTAGGCATGCTAAGTGCGCAAATACAGTGGTAGTTTGAATGGATTTGACTGAAAGAACTCTGATAGGCTCACTGTCAATTGATCTGATCAGAGATGGATAGTGGGAGTTTCGTATTTATCCCCGTTTATAGTAACTGGGTTATCCACCACCAGCTTTCCTTACGAAACTGAGTCTAATGAGGAATACTTTATATTCAGATGAATGGTCGGGTTATCCTTAAGAATATCACATATGATCTTCTTCCAGAAACTTCCCGTTAAAATTAGAAAATAGTTTAGACTCATATACCTGTTGGAGTATACAGAGAGCAATTTATCCTCATGCACCTATTAGAGGATTGAGAAGTAGTTTATACTCATATACTCTTCGGAGTGTGCTGTTCTCATTCGGCTCATTTCGACATTATGATGCCAGCATCGACCAAGGCGTGAATGTTGTTCTTGAGAGTGAAGCAAGCCTTTGTGGGATGAAGGATCTTCCTGTGGTATACTTTGGATCCGAAGTATTATTAGCTTCCTCGTGATTCATAATAGGTGATAGCTTGATTTTGTTGTTTTCAAGGAGGTATTTGAAGATAGCCGGAACCTCTTCATCCTTGAAAGAGTACTATTTTTGGAGTCTCATATTCGGAGTCTTTTGCTATTTTTGAGGCTATTGTTATGACGTCTGATTAGCGTTAACAACCGCTTCATGTGCATTTCCATTACCACGAGAAGAAAAATTCGAGTTCGGGGGGTTAGTCATCTGTTGGACTTTTTTGAGCTTTTTTCTTTTGAGAAAGCGTTCGGCATGTTCCCCTTGTAGTTTTAATTATTTCCATGTTATGGACGGTGCTACTCCCATAACTTCAAAGATATCAATGGACAAGTTATTATGACAGGTTTAGAGGATGAAGTCCTTTGTGACCGGATCTCGGCAATTCATCGTTTTATTTTGTAAGCGCTTGACAAAATCGTCAACCTCCTCTCCGTCTTCCTGTTTCTCCTCAAAGAGTGTCCTGATTAATACCTCGGGGTCATCATCAAAGAAATTATTGAGAAATGAGCTTTCCATGTCATCCCAGCTGTTGACGTTAGATCAGATGTTAAGTGGGCGAGCCCTTCCTGTCGAACGGCGTGAAGTTGATCAGGTTAAACTTCGCCGGGTACGGGATCGACTCCCACTCTCTTGGGTAAGGACACGAAATACTGGACTTCTTCCCCTCTCGAGCAGACATCAGAGCGTTTATTTTGCTCTCAACGTCTTTCATCTTTTCGTCCTTATCTGTATCATGCTTTGGACAATTTCTAAGAGAAACAACACGACCACCCCCGACATTATCATCTTCGGTGGGACCACCCCCAGCAATATTATCTTCAGTGGGGCTACCTCTAGCGTTTTGGTCAATGGGAGGGTTATCTGCATCGAGATGTTCATCCATGTTTGAATAGCTACCTGCCCGGTAGGCATTGTTGTGACGACTAGATTCGCCAATCTGATTAGACAAAGCCCGAATCTGTTGGTCATGTGTTTCCCTCATCTGCTGCATAGCTATTTTTATTTCAAATTTAAAATTCTCTCTCTACTTGGCCAGAGCATCTTCAAGGATTTTAGCTATTTGTTTGGCGTTGATCATGAACACCTCACGCGATTGTCGTGTACTGGACACCGTATTGTCGGAAGCGAGTGCAAAGTTGGCATCTGATGCTTCATCATCTGAGGATAATTCTCTATTCATCCTTTGATAGTCCCTACATCTAGTAGTCCACGTGCGTAGCTGAGTTAGATGATGTGATATGTGAGGGTCAGAATTGGAAGGTCAAATCGACTTTTCCTTATCAGCCATGTTAATTGTGACTTCTGGAAGTTCGTTATCTTGAACGGCTGATCGTTTCTCGCGGAAATGCCTTGGCTTGGTTTCGACACTTTAGAGGAAAGCCTTTAGGATACTGATATCCTCTGTAGAGCGGCCTTGGGGTAGCTGCATACTAATAATACTGCTCTGATAAGCTTGGTGCACGGACAATGAGAAGTTGCTTCTTTCCTTCCGAGTCTCTTTCATACTCGTGGTTCGATAGTACAACTCATAGACATAATTATCGAAGCAACTTATCGTATGTTGGTCATCTTCTTTTGGTGAAGATAATTCCCCAAGAGTCGTATGTTTAAAACCATGCTTTCGTGAGTGTGGGGCCTCAACGGGCTCTAGAACTTCAACTCGCAACCCGAGACGATTAGTCGCAGGTACCATCTCCATGTAAGTAGCCTTCAACCTATTGAAAATGAGCGTATATCTCCCAGTCCGGCGTGTTGTGCATAGCTTATTTGTTAGCCCCGGACGCTCTCTTGCTTGGGTTTCATCTTGATTTTCATGCAAAGGACTGAGACGGTCCGTGACCTTCACTTTGATTCGAGACAAGTTCACGCTTTCATGAAGCTTAATCGGAGACTTCGAACTTGTGGGGACGAGAACAGAAGCCATCGGAGGCTCTGAAATAACCACGAGAACTGAAATTTCTACAACAAAAGGTTGGCCAGGCCGGGACTTAGTTCCAAACGAACCAATATTTGGTGGTTCAGATCTGACTGAACCAGTCTTTGGCGGTTCAAGTCTAGCTAAACCAGTTTTTGTCGGTTCAAGCCTGACTGAACTAGTTTTTTGCAACCCAGGTCATGCAGAGTCAAAGTTTGGTGGCTCAGATATGACTAAATTAGTTTTTAGTGGTTCAGGTCTGACTGAACCAGGCTTTTGTGGTTCAGGTCTGGTTGAACCAGGAATTTGTGGTTCAGTTTTTTTAGACTTCGAATTGGATTTTAGCCTCCAAATTTGGCACAGTTTTGACTATTTATTTGGTTCGTCGTGCCTCTGTAACTCCTTAGCCTCCTGTATGAGGCTCTCCGCATGTGCAAGTGTAGGTGTAAATTTTGATCTCCCAGAAGCAGGGAACTTCGTTTGTATTGATAAGAACAGCTTATTACAAACTAATGAATCGAAATTACAACAGAAGCGGAGGGAATGCCCTCCTTGTTTAATGTGGGGACTTTCGGTAGCTACAGGATGCTTCGCTCGATTCTCGTGCCGAGTCTGCTTCCCTTGGACAGTTCGACCGAGGTTGCTGGTGAGCTTCAGTACGTAGTAGAGGCTCGGGTTAATGGAGTTCGAGTCTCCGAGTTCGATGGCGATCTGGGCCCGTAACTGGGAGAGGAAGCTACAGTGCAAAGATTATGCAAAGAGCTTGTCGTCGACCCGGCTGGGGGTCGAGAGCTAATGGTTCGGTTAGCTAATTCAACTCTGAGCGAATTGCTGAATGGCTGAAAAAGGCTGAACCTCTTCTTTGTGGCTGGAAGAAGTTCTGAACCTCTTCTTCGTGGCTGGAAGAAGTTCTTAAATGGTAGAGAGACCACGTGGTTACCCCTCGAATCATGGGATATGACCATGTACTGTTAAGAGACGTCTTGGCACCCCTCTATACTACGAACGGTCACTCGATGGGTTATGCTTCACGTCCTGTCACGTAGGAGTGGGAAGGCCCATCCTCGTATGTGAGACAGCGGCTGCCAACTACTCGAGTGGATTTGGCCAGCTTACTGTGCGCCGACGGATCCAGCTCTTGACTTGGACAGATGTGCTGAGTTGCATTTATGAGCGCGCAGGTTGATTTGGCATCTGTCCGATCACTTGTACTGTGAACGGCCACTCGATGGGCCTGGAGTACTGTGCCTTCTCCCCTCAGGTCGAGAGAGGTGGGAAAGTGGGTGCCCAATACTCGAGTGGGTTTGGACAGCTTGTCGAATGCCGGCGAATCCAGCTCTTGACTCGGACGGGTGAGGTGAGCTGCATTTATGAATGCTCAGGTTGATCTGGCATCTGTCCGATCACTCGTACTGTGAGCAGCCACTCGACGGGCCTGGAGTACCGCGCCTTCTCCTTTCAGGTCAAGAGAGGTGGGAGAGCCCGCCTCGGCACGTGGGGTAGCGGATACCCAGCTATACTGGCGACTTTAAGGTTTGCAAGCGGATCCGACTTTAGACTCGGTCAGGCGAGTTGTAAAAAAGGCGAATTTCTGTTATTTAGTTGATCTTGACTCGTGCGGGCGAGTCGATCATTCAGGCGAACCTGGGACACGAGTGCGTTTGACGACCGCACAGTTTGGGCCCGTGCTGGCGAATTGTGTTGGCGATTCTTCCTTGCAGGCGAATTTCTCGTAAGTTTTGCAGAGGTATTTTTTACCGTCTACAAGACCCCCTTCAAAGTTTTTAGACCTAAACCGGCTTGCGTGTAGTCTGGAATACTTTGAATAAAGCAATTCCTGGCGAAATAAGTGCATCTGGCTTCCTTTAGGATTTTTAGCAAACCCTCAGCTATCAACGGGTTTGATTTGCCTTTACCGACTACCGTTCGAATCGTTTTAGCCATACTATTCACCTCAGTATGATGAGTTATCAAGTAGTTTCTCTTAGACTTGATGCTAAGATTTCTACTCTAGCCTTCAACCACCTGAGGCGCGGGTTTAAACGAGGCCATCTCGTTGGCGGTTCAAGGCTTTGGACAGGTCATTTGTCTCCAAAGGCGAATGAGCCGTTCAGGCGAAGTTAGGTTTTGGAGGCGAAATTTTGCTCAACTTGCGGATTTGATTAGAGTTTTCACATGCGAGACCTTTCCTTTGGGTGAAACTAGGTTCAGTGTGAGTGAGCCACGCGTCCGCCTGTGGGGCTGCGTGCTTTCCAGCTAAGGCGGTGTGGTTCCATCATGTCGCGTTCATTGTGATTCGACAATCTGACGTAAGCTTCGTGCGTCTCGTTTGAATCGTGGCCGTGGTTTTCGAACCCAACCGTCGGATACAACCGTTGATTTCAGCTCGGGTTCTGGGTTTTCGACCGGCCCGTTTCCCGTTTTGACGGTTTCTTCGAAATGTTAGGGGCAATCTGGGCCGTTGATTCTGATCGTGGTCACGTTTCTCATCCGCCAGTGTTTCGCCCTTTGAGGGCGATCATGGCCACGTCAGCAACTCCGCCTTTAAATAGGCTATTCTCTTCCTTTCAGAGCTACCGTGCTCAGGGATCTTGAAAAATTTCTAAAGAGAGAGAGAGTTCCCGCTCTATCCCCCAATGGCGCCAAAATCTAAGAAGTGTGTTGCGAAGGGAGGAGATCCTGGACGCTATTCCGACCACCTCACCACCGGTGCGCCCGCCAGTGTGCGTGAGATGCACTTGGGTAAGTCAAGGAGTTTGTCTGATGACCTTGCGTAGGTTACAGACGTCGGGTTGGGAGGATGAGTATCGCTTGTCCTCCCTGAATTCCGTCATCCTTTGGCAGCTTCCCCGATTTGGGAAAAAGTCGGCCTTTTTAGGCGGATTTTACATTTATTCTCAAAGGACGATCTCTGTCTCCACGAGCGAAATTAACCTTTATTGGGTGAAGGCGAACTCGTTTTTTGATAGGCGAGTTCGACTTTTTCTTTGGTAAAGGGGAGTATCGTTTATACATGCAGACCTCATTCTGACTAAGCGGATTTCACCTTTTGACAGGCGAATTCGCCCGTCTTTGCTTGATAGGCGGATTTACCCTTAGGGCGGATTCTGTCTTGATTCTTTGGTTCTTTATTGCAGCGACCTTTTCTGACCGAAGGGCATGGCCATCGGTCTCGCCAGAGGCACAGGCTATACGGCGCCTCCCCGATTTCCTTCCTTAGATCCGGTGCCTGTGTTCTCTGCTGATAAGCCAGATGGCCTGATAAAGAGAGTCACTGATGGGCACCACCTAACGCTGCGTGCGCTGACCACCGACGCGGTGTTGACAGACGAAGCCAGGACGGAGTTACAAAAACCCCGGTTCTTGTTCGGTGATGCTGCGACTGATCCCTCCGCCCTGCTGATCAAGGAGAGCAGGTGGTTCCGCGTGGTGGACGGGGTCCACTATTACCTTTCCAGCATGCCGAGAGGGTTTTCGATCGTCGAGTTGCGATCTTTCGCGGTCCCCAGAGTGATGAATTAGGATTTGACCCCTACTCAGGACGGGGTCACTTGCGGTGTCTTCACAGGCTCCACGGCTAGGTACGGGGTGGAGAGCTCCTGCAAACGCGTGACGGTCCTACGCCCTGGTTTACCATTCAATGAGCTGCCCGTAGGGGAGACGACGGCGGTTGCGGAGAATTTCCATCATCGCTTCTTCCAAGCCGGAGGGAGATTTCCCCCAAAGGACTTTCGAGCCCTGGGGTGGGTCTACTCTGCGCCTGGCAGCCATACCTGGTTGTCCAAGATCACTGACTACGTTTTGGCTGAGAATTCTGATCTCGCAGACTCTGAATTGTTCGTGGCCATTCGGCCCACCCGTCATGGTTTGAAGATTAATGCCCCTAGTTCCACAGCATCTTAGAACTGTATTGCATGGATAGTGACACGTTCTTCACCCCCAATGGTGAGCTCGGCCTGACCCTCCATGAGATATATGACGTGTCAGGGCTGCCTCTGGGAGACTTCCCATATGAGGAGTACGTTCTGGGTCAAGATGAGATTGACCAGCTTTCAGACCGTTCCCCTTCGGTGGTTGAGACTCTGTGGGAGTTGCTCTGTCATTACCATATCTGCCTCAACACCTTAGGGGCGGTGGATCACAAGGGGAAGAAGAAGAGGGCTCCAGGGATCAGCCACAAGAACTGGGCTGATTACCTGTTCCCAGAGAATGATGTTAAAGGGAAGCCTGCTCTTCCACTGGGCGAGTGTGACCAGTCTGAAGTGGAGAGGAGGACAATCGAAGGGGGAGGCACTGTGACCCTTGAGCATGACGAGGGCGGATTCAAATTCGGCACGGTCTTTCACTCGTTTCACCACCAAGCCAAGTCCCTTATATCCGGGAAGGCTCTGCTCGCGGGGTACCTCATATTGTGGTTGAAGAGGTGCGTGGTCCCCACCCATTCGTTTGAGGCATTTCCGGTGGAGGTTGTGTATCCCGCGGTTCACTTGGCCCATGGGAGGTCCTACGCGTTGGTGTTAGCTATGGTGGCATGCATCCATCGGGGACTCCGCACACTGACGGCCCAATTCTACCGTGTGTCGACCGTCGACGAGGGGGAAGGAGAGGTCATCAGGACTCCCAACCCTAGGGTGGGGCTGCCTTACACTTATCTGATGGTGTGGTTCGTATACCACTACGAGTGTTTGATGAGTGCCCCAGCGACTCTTCAAAGGGACGAGTTCGTTCCATTCGTTCAGCGTCTAAAAAAGTGCTCCTAGAAGTGTAAAGACATCCCCGATGTGCGGAAGACGCTCTCCCATTTCAGCTACTATAACTTTCGCCGGTTCTTCCCCTACTTCAGCGGAGGGGGGGTTTGGGGAGTTTCTTAGGGACGTATCGACGGTGGATCATCACATCGTCCTTTCCCGCGGCACTTTTCGATGGTTGGTGAACATTTGACCGGGATATCACATCCTGCGAACAGGCCTCGTGTGCTACCTCGAACCATACATCCCTTACAGGTTTGCCCACCAGTTTGGGTACGACCAACTGTACGTGGGAAACATCAATCCCTACCTGCACTTCGAGGGCGGGCTGGTGGATGGAGCTCGGGGGTGGTTCTGGACCCATGCCGGCGGTACCCAGGCCCACTTTGAGCTACCTGCGAAGGATCGTAATTTGCACTACACGCTCCTGTACTACCGGTGGTATCGGGGCGCCAGCGCCAATCCCGAGGGCTTTCGGTTCCAGAGTTCCTATTTGGTGGAACACGGGCGTCCTCCCAGAGGACCTCTTCGTACTTTGAGGCGGAGGGGTCACCAAACTGCTAGGGAATGGTTTTCAGAAGATCCGGCTGAAGACATCGAGGGTTTTGACGTGGGCCTAGATGAATCTGAGGCGCCCGAGGCCCGAGTTCCCTCTCCTAGTCTTTTGTTGGATCCCCAAAGTGAGCGGGGAGAATCCGATGAGTTAATCTGGACGGGCGAGCGTCTGGAGCGAGCACGGAGTATGATAGCTGGGCGGATGAGGATGCCCCTCCTATCTCCGAGTAGTTCGCTGCTCTCTAAGCGACAGCGGGACAGGGCAGAAACGGCCAAGAAGGCCCGTTGTGAAGAGACTGTTGAGACCGCCAGAGCGGCGGAGGGTCAGGATGATGCTGCACAGGTGATTATTCCTGGAGTGACTGCCTCTGGGGCTGGAGCTACTCATTCCACTCCTTCTGCCGCATCGGAGGCAGCTCTGGCGACCTCGAAGGACACTCCTCCTCCGTCTGGTGTGGGGCCACAGGCGGGGGTTTCAACGACTCCTACGCCCGCACCAGGAGGTAATCTTCAAGTGCGGCATTTTCAGGTACAAAGTCGAATCTGTACCCCCTGACGTTCATGTCGAATTCGTGCAGGTGCAGCTGAGAGAGTGATCTCCATTCCTTCTGACGAAGAGGGGGGGACTGGAGACGCGGACGAGCTTAGGGGTTCAGGTAAGCGTAGGACCTAGTGTTGTTGATCCCTCTGTGTCGAAGGGGAATTTGTTAATCTTCTCCTTGCATTCGTAGTTGACCCCTCCCATGAAGCTACTGGCCAAGAGGATCCCCCCTCTTGGACGGGTCATTCGGCCGGAGAGATGGGAGAATCAGAGGTGGACGATGACGTCTCGATTCATGAGGCGTTATCGAGCGAGGAAGAGGCGTCGGCTCCTAAAGACGTGTCAGGCCAACAAGGGGAAATTCCAGCTCTTGGGGAAGCATTGGTTGGGGGTGGACCCCCAGCACAGGAGTCTCCGATCCGAGGGGATACATCACCTGCCCCTACGTCTATGTGGTTGTTTTGGTGCCTGGCGCCTAGCTACCTGAGCGGGCGTCGGCAGGCACGTCGGCTTTGGCGGCCCCTATCACTACTTCCACAGTTATGACTACTGTTACCTCGCTTGCAACTTCATCCGTGGGAGAAGAGGCTATCCTCTCTCCCTTGGAACGTTTGCATAAAAGGAAGGTGGCCCAAACCCTGGCTAACTTTCAAGACACTTTAGCTCATTGCATCAAGTTCGCGTTGGAAGAGAGCTGCCCCTTCGAGGAGTTCAAGGAGGACCTGGATCACGACATGGTCTTCCTAGTCAAGAAGCTCGGCGCCACTGCGACTAAACCGTACTTCCAGCATTCGAAAGAGGTGGAGGAGGCCATCCGACAGTTGCTTGCTCTTCGCGCGAAAAGTTCTGAAATTGTTGATCTCGCGTCTAGCGAGGTTCGAGTAGCAGTGGAATAGCACGACCGTCGACTGAACGAGACCATGTCGTTGGAAGCAAGGCTATCGGCAGAGTTGGAGTAGGTCAAGGCCGAGGGTGAACGAGTGCCCTATGAACAGCAGAAGGCCGATAACCACCTTTCTCACCTATCTTCTGAGATAGCGAAGCTAAAGCAAGTCATAGCTAATGCGTAGGCCTCCCTAGCTACTCTAGAGAAGGCTCGTGAACAGTTGGCGAAGGAGTTGGAGGGCATTGAATCTCGCCGACAATTGGTCGTTGGTTCTGTTGAAGAAAAGGACCGAGCTCTTAAGCAGGCCAGAGATACCGTCCAAGATTTAGTCTCGTGTACTGAGGAAGATTTTCGCTGAGAGATCCTGAGGAATCTCGAGCTTCGTTATGCCAGGGAGATTTGTGAGGCGGAGTTACGGCTGAGAGCTTTGTAATTTGCCTTTTATTCCCCGTTGTAATAGGATTTCTTTTTTTATGAATGAAATTATCCTTTCGTTTCTGGTCACTATTACTTTTGTGCACGCTCCATTTTTTTAACATGCATTAATCAAGGTTTGACCGTGGGAAAATCCTAGCCGCAGGGGGATCCTAGCTGTCGGTGCACTTCAGTTGCAAGCTTGTCTTGCCTGCAGGTGGAATTTGTCCGCAGGCGGATTTGGAACTGACTCGAGTTCCCGAGGGGTACGTGAATCCAATTGGTTTTGACCCGCGGGAATTCCAACGACGAATCTGGCATTGGGTGGTCTCCGCTTTCAGTGGACCACATGTTAATCCACGTGCACGTCAGCCGAGAAGATGTGGGCACGTTGTTTCGCATTAAATATGACACAGTGGGGCTCTTCGTCTATTGCGCCCAATTCGGGCCGTTGCTGAAGATCGTGTCCAGGAACCGTCGGATCCTGGCTGTCCGTGTGAGATCCGATTTGTTCGGCCTTACTCTAGACTGTTTAGCCCTGAACGGTCCAATCGAGTGGCGAATAACCGCCTAGGGTTAGAGTATTTAATGCCCCTACCCTTTGCTAAGAGAGGCTACAGTTTCCTTGTTGTCTTCTTCAGAAGGAGTCCAAGTTTCCTTTGTGCTGCATTCACAGGATGGCACCGAAGGTGAAAAAGAGTTGCCTTGAAGAAAAGGAAGAAGGCTTCTTCTTCGGACGCCGCCGAGGCCGCTACCGAATGTATTCCTCGTCTGAACCTTAATTTCCGTGCAAGCATGAGTTGGGCGGGTGTTTCTTGTTTGACCCCCTTGCTGTGTTGTTGTTGTGTTTCACAGCCCAAGAAGAGGTGTCGTCTACCGAAGAACACGTGGCTGAGCCCATTTTGATCTCCAACGACGAGTCCGAGGGTACCACAACTTCCCCCACCTCAGATTCCGCCGCTCAACCTGGAGCCGAACCTTATCTCGAGGTTCCACCCATCGCAGCACTCGTTCCGGGTCAAGAGCCTGTTTCCTCAGGTTCATTGTCCTTGCAGGCTTTCGCGTCGAAGAGCTCGAGAATGTTGTGAAGCAGGTGATTTCCCTTGTCAGCCTTGGCATGGGAAGCTACGATGGCTTCATGCAGTCTCTCCTGGATCGCATGGCCGACCTTCGGCGGCTGGGCGAAAACCGTTTTGCTACGCGTTGCATGCAGAAGCTCCGCCTCTTGGAGTCACGCTTGACGAGGATGGAGATATTGCTACGAGAAGGTCCGAAAGTTGATGTGGAATCCTTCCTGGTTCATGTCAGACGTCAGGAGGCCTGGGAGCAGGAGGTCCGCTCTAGGGAAATAGCGGACTTGGAATCCACCGTCGCCTTCTGGGTGGGTCAACAGCACTCATTAGAAGAGCGGATAGGTGACTTTACTTCCACCATATCTCATCTGAGAGGTGAACTAGAACAGGTGGAGGCGACTCTGAGGGGGCTTCAATCCGAGGTCGTAAAGGTTAGCAAGACCGCTGAGGCAGAAACTCGAAGCCTCCACGCCTTGTGCCAGGAAGATGCTGCCGCCAGGTCGGGCTTTGAAGACCGGATTCGGAAGGAGGCTGAAGACAAAGCTCGGGAGGACCACGCGAGAAGGGTGGCAGCGGTCAAAGAAGAGCTCACATCTTTTAGCTTGTTGGACTGAGATCTTAGGCCTGTGACCATGTTAAGACATTTTGCCTGTTTTGCTTTTGAAACCATGTCATGACTTGTTCGTTTATGAAATCATAACTTTGTTCAAATGTATTGTCTTAAAAACTGGGTACATGTTTTGCTTCTTAAATGTAATATTATGAATTTCTTAGTTGCAAAGTTATAACTTTGTTCAAATGTACTGTCTAGAAGCATCTAATGAAGTTCATGTTTCCTCCTTGTGCATATACCCCTTTAATATGTCGCCATTCAGTGTTTTGCTCATGTAACCGCCGACGATCTCGTACTGTAGGCGAAGTCCTTCGTATGATGGCGAGTTTGTGTTGAAAATCAAACCCTTATGCCAACGAGTTCACGCAGTGGGCGAAATTAGAGTGATGGTGAGTTTGCTTGGAAGACTAAACCCGACTGCTGGCGGTTTTACACCTCAAGTAAAATTCACGTGGTGGCGGATTCGTTTTATAAGTCAATCTCGAACGCCGATGTGTTCTCACCGTAGACGAAAACTCGAATGATGGCGAATTAGCACTGCAAGTCAGGCCCCAAATGCTGGCGAACTCACGCCGTTGGCGATACTCAATTAATGGCGAGTTCGCGTTTGATGGTTAAACTTGACTGCTGGCGGGTTTATACTACAGGCGAAACTCAAGTGACGGTGAATTTGTCTCACAGTCGAAGATTCGAATGTGGGCGAAATTTGTGCCATGCGTCTGTCTGCGGGCCCTAATGCTTGCTAGCTAAGGCTCTGTGGGCGGGTTAATGCTCATTAATAGCGAAGTGGCAGAACGCTTCACCTCTCGCGGTCAATCCGATCGGTCGGTTTGAAGTCCCGAGAGGAGTGGCCTTTATTAGCGTGGAGTTCGAAGCGTCGTCGGACATCTGGTTCATTCGATTGCTTAGGATGACAAATCCCGACCATTAGGTCTTCGGATATATATCCCGTACTTGCCGTCCTTTCAGCAAGGTTCTCACGTCTTCGAGATAATCCGCTAGAAGAGAACTGTTGTAGAAACTGTCTTTGTCAGCCAAGGCGTCGGGGGGTACGACGACGTGCTCCTTCTCATGGCCGAAGGCCTAGAGGAGATTCGCTGTGTGGGTGGTCGCCAGTAGGCCCGACGATGTGAGTGGGAGCTTCAACGTTTGGGGGGGCTGATGCATCGCCTGGAGGAGTTCGTGCACGTCGATGCTTCTGACGAACCACTGCCTCTTGAGATGAGCGTCATGTTCGAGCGTGAGGATCTAGCGAGGCACATTCAAGCGAAAGAGGCCGAGCTCAAATGCCTGCGCAGGCTACATCACTCGGTGTTGGCTGAGATGAATGCCTACATGGATGCCGCTTTCTTCATGGACACTGGGTCCCTCGAGGGAGAGGCGAACTTGCGGAAGCTCGAGCACGAAAAGATGCGGCTTGGTCGCGTTGCCGAAGCGGTGGACAGGGCACTTCAACTCCTTCACCAGGAGGAAGAGGATGGCGAGGCTGCTTTCGCCAGGCTGCAGCAGAAGCAAGAGGAGGAGGCGAAGGCCCAGCGTGCGGCGGATCTTGTGGCGATCAAGGCTAAGATCGCCGCCTTCAGTCTCCTGAAGCTCCTTTAGTGCCTATTTTGTTTAAGCGCCTCTTTCTCTCTTTTTTTTTGTAACTTGGTTGATGCCAGGTGCATCATAACTCAAAACTTTATGCATGTAATTTTGGCCCGTAATGGCCTTTTGCTTTGCTTATCCTCTGCTTTGCATGCATAGTTTCTTTTTCTTTTCTATTTTCTGGTGTTGGTATGTATTCGACCTGTGTTTTGTCTTCAGGTTGGATTCGCCTGTGCTGTTCAGCGCTCGAGCTACCCACACCATCTCTGGCAACATGGCGAATCTTCTACTAATCTGTTTTGGGCCTAGTCGTTAGGCTCCTTTTCTGCCCTTGGCTGCTCGCTGCGTGGGGTTAGATTAACTCCGACTTTCACGTTGCGGCCCGAGGGTAACACTTAGCGCTTGCAACCAACTGAAGAACACAACTTTTACTCGCCACTTGGCGAGTTGTTGTTTGGGGGAACAGCGGGACACGTCGTCTGTCGAGCCATCCTCGATAATTATTGTCGTGCGGTTGGGCGACGACACGGATGATAATCGAATCGTTTAAGGATGTCGGAATATGATGATTAATTGTCGTAGGAGCCATCGCATGGTAGGCTACTACCCATCGGTTATCCTAAGGGAATGTTAGGGTTTTCGGAATAGGTCAAGTAGTTCAGGGACGTAGGAGTGTGACTATCGACCGAAGTAATAACACATCGCATGGTAGGTTATTACTTAGGCTATGCTACTCGTAGGAATAATGGTGCCAATCATCAGAGGTGATCATTAACCTGATGGGGTTTCGTTGCGATCGGAGCAACTACATGGACATACTATCCTTTTGAAGAGGATTGGTAAGTTGATTGTGTCAGAGGTATGATGTTAGCATGACAGTGGTTGTCGCGATCGGGGCGACTTTGAGGACCTACCATCCTTTTGAAGAGGATTGATAAGTTAATTTTGTCAGATGTGTGATGTTAACGTGACAGTGGTTGTCGCGATCGGGGCGACTTTGAGGACTTACCATCCTTTTGAAGAGGATTGATAAGTTGATTTTATCAGATGTGTAATGTTAACGTGACAGTGGGAGTCCCGCCATCCTATTGAAGAGGATTGGTGGGGGATCGTGACTTTGGTTCTACCTATCTGGAGGTTTGACCAAGTGGAAGCTTGATGCAGCCCACCTGAACTGCTAGTCTCGTCTGTTTTGAGAGGTTCGCCATAGCCGGGAACCAGCCTCAAGAAGCGGAGCTCGCCTAAACTGTTAGGCTCTCCTGATTTGAACGGTTCACCATAACCGGGAACCTGGTTCAAGAAGTGGAATTGTAGGGAATAGTTTAACCTCTTATGCCAGTTGGAGGATGCGAAGACCAGTTTAGACTCATGCGTTCGTGGGAGTTTGAAGGAGAACTAAGGGTAGTACTTCTTCAAGTATTTGCCATTGATGGGCATTATGATCTTGTCGCCGTTTGGTTTGACGAGGCGGTAAGCTCCGTTCGAGTAGACTGTCTCTACTACGAATGGTCCCTCCCATTTGGACTGAAATTTGCCCTTCTTCTTGGAGGTGAGAATCATCGGTCGGCGAATAGCTAGCACCAGTTCCCCTTCCTTGAAGGCTCGGCATTTGACTTTCTTATCAAAAGCCTTGGCCATTCGGCCCTTCTTCTAGACGTTTGTCGTCCAACGCTTCGAGCTCCGCGAGTCATCATTGGTGGTTATCCTCAACCATCATCCCCGTTGTTAGGGCGACTCGAAGGGATGGAATTTGAATCTCTAATGGCAACACGGCCTCACAACCGTATACCAATGAGTAGGGCATGTGGCCAGTCGGTGTGCGAATCGTTGTGCGATATGCCCATAAGCTCTCACCCAGTTTTTCATTCCAATCGCGTTTGCTAGTGGAAGTCAGCTTAGTCAAGATCTTAATAATTGTTTTATTGAAGGCCTCGGCCAAACCATTCGCCGAAGGGTTATAGGTCGTGGAGGAGAGGTTCTGTATTCGGAACTTGTCACAAAACCTGGTGAATGCGTGGCTGACGAATTGCGTGCCATTATCATGAATAATATGTCGGGATACGCCATATCGGTATATGACATGGTGTTTGATGAATTTGACCACGTCATTAGTCTTGACTTCTCTTAAGGGGACGGCTTCGGCCTACTTAGAGAAGTAGTCGGTGATTGCGAGGATGAAACGATGACCTCTCGCCGACGGCGGGGATATTGGTCCGACTATGTCCATTCCCCACGCTTCGAAGGGTCATGATGCCTTCGTCGGGTGCAAGTCTTCGGGAGGTTGATGCATGTATTTGGCGTGGATTTGGCATTCATGGCAGCGCTTTGCGTAAGCGACTACGTCGCTAACCATTCCAGGCTAAAAGTAGCCTATCCTTCGCAAGCGATGGACTTCGCGCAGAGCTTCCTGCGCTTCTGCCTTTGAAAGACATCGAAGTAACAAGTCATCGTACGACCTCCGATATAACATCTTGGTGGTCGAATCATAGTAGAACCTCGAGGCACGTCATCGGACAGACTCTCGTTCCCTTGCATCTTCGGGCAACATGCCGTATAGGACGTAATCGATGATCGGGAGATGCCAGTCCTTCAGGTCGGGCTAATCCGAGATTTGATGGGTGGCGTTTGCTTCTGGTACGTCTTTTAGTTGAAAGAGTCTTCGGCTGGCGACAGTGACCCGTTGGGTCGTTCCTAATGGCTGGGCCAAGTTAGCCGCCAAAGACGCGAGGGCGTCCGCATGCGTGTTCTTGGAACGGAGCACGTGCTCAATGCAGAAACTCTCGAATGACCCTACTAGCTTGATAGCCACTTTGTGGAGCGGGATGAGATCGTCGTTCCTGACTTCGTATTCGCTAGTTATTTGCTTGACGATGAGTTGGAGTCACCGTAAGCCTCCAGATGCTTTATCCCTAACTCTTTGGCCAACTCGAGCTCGATGAGTAACACGTTGTACTAAACCATGTTGTTGGTGCACGGCTCTGTCAAAGAAAAGGCTCGGGGCAACACGTGGCTATGTGGAGAAGTGAGGACCACCCCCACTCCTGCAACAATAGAACCACTCGTGCCTACCCGAGACGCGCCATCGAAGAACATTTGCCAAATCTCCGATGACAAAGCCAGATTGACTTCGGGGGGTTCATCTAGCAAGTCTTCAAATAAGTCGGTCTCCGCCCTCAGCAGGTGACTGCCATAAGATCGCAGATGGCCTGTCCTTTGACTAACTTTTGTGGCATGAAAAATGGATATCATACTGAGATAGTAGGAGTGCCCATCTGGCCAAACACTAATTTAACGCTGCAGGTTGTGTCATGAATACTCGGATGAGGTTCATCCGGGAAATAACGTGGATTGTTTGGCCAACCAGGTAGTGCCGCATCTTTTGGATGGCGAACACTAAGGCCAGACATTCCTTTTCAATCATTGGGTACCGCTGTTCGGCGTCTTGCAGGGTTCTACTTAGGTAGTAGATGCCCTGCTCGTAGCCCGCATCGTCATTTTGTGCCAAGAGGGCGCCTAGAGAATGCTCCATGGCCCGTATATAGATGAGGAATAGCTTTCCTGAGATTGGCGCAGCAAGGACGGGTGGGTTCGAGAGATAAGCCTTGATGTACTCAAAGGCTTTTTGGCAAGGCTCGTCCCACACAAAGGAAGTACCTTTCTTCATTAGTTTGGAGAAGGGTTGACATTTGCCCGAAAGATTTGAGATGAACCTTCGGATGTAAGCCAACCATCCCTGAAGGCCTCTTAACTCCTTGAGATTTTGGGGCGGTCGAAGCTCTTGGATAGCTCGTACCTTATCTGGGTCAATCCGGATTCCTTTCGTCGTAACGACGAAACCGAGGAATTTGCCGCTAGACATCCCCAGGAACGACTTTATGGGATTAATCTTAAGTTGATGAGTCCTCATGAGTTCGAACATTACCCTCAAGTCTTGGAGGTGGTCCTCTTTACAGCGACTCTTCACGATCAGGTAGTCCACGTAGCACTCGATCGTCTTCCGCAGGTGATCTCAAAAGATCGTGCTCATGGCACGTTGGTAGGTTGCGCTAGGGTTTTTGAGTCCGAAGGGCATGACTGTGTAGTAGTATACCCCCATGGGAGTCCGGAATGAGGTGTGTTTTTCGTCTTCGGGGTGCATTTTGGTTTGATTGTACCCTGAGAAACCATCCATGAAGGACATCCTCTCGAACCCACACGTGTTATCAATGATGACATCCGTGATGGGCAAAGGGAACTCATCCTTGGGGCACGTGGTGTTGAGATCCCTGAAGTCAATGCAGATACGGATCTTACCATTTTTCTTCAGGACTGGAACAATATTGGCTACCCAGTCGGGATGCTGTTCCTCTCTGATGAAGCCGGATTCGATCAGTTTCTTCACTTCAGCCTCGATTGCCTCCATGATTTGTGGACGGAATCGCCTTTGCTGTTGCTTGACTGGTTTGGTGTCTGGGCTAATGTTGAGGCGATGCGTTGCGACCCGCGGATCTAGGCCGGGCATATCCTCGTAATTCCATGCGAAGACGTCAATGTATTCCCGTATGAGGGCGATGAGGTCCTCTTTTTCCTGGGGAGGTAGACTGCCGTTGATGAATATTGGCTTGGGACTCGCCTCGTCCCCCATGTTCACTTGGAGGATTTCGTCTTTGGTCGGTGGTTCACGTTGTTTGAAACGGCTGTTCCACTGAGCGTTAACGTGGCGATCCCATGTCTTGTCATAAAGCGGGATTTGTTCATCCTCAGCCGTTTCGGCGAGGTCGACCGTAGCCATATTGACCGTAAGGATACCGAATAGATCCCTCACGCTGACGTCTGAGTCCCATGCCGAGGTTGTCGACGATCGATCTCCCGAACATGCATAGTCAGAATCCTCGTTGACGTAACAACACAAATCTGATGATGAGGAGGAGTAGCCTAAGCCTCTCCGAGTCTTGTTGAAGTAATTTGAGGGTTTACCTTTGGGTACATAAGCAGGTCGGATGACCGTTTTGTGCCCCCGGCCGTAATTTAGGCCCTCTAAACGAGTGAGGTCATACTCCATGTCGCTCATCATGCGCTTCGCAACTTGACTGTATTGTGAAAACTGAGGCGCGGGATCCTCGTCTTCAGATTCATCCTATAATATGCGTAGGGAGTGATCGATTCGACCGAAGATAATATCTTTTCGATAATTACTCCGGGCTGGTACGACGAGCACAGCTTGCGACGACTCGATCGGTTGTGCTTTTGCGACGTATGACGAGCATACCGACAAGTGTAAGGAGGGATCACTATAGAGTTTTGAACATGGGTTACTGGGTTCATCATCCTCGGATGTAGAGCAAGACAACAAACAAGCAAAGTTGGACTTCTCATTCATGATAATCTCCTCCGCCTGAACAGCGTTGGTTACATTGTGACTTTCGTAACTGATTACAATTGACTCGAAGTCATTCAGGATTAGGCTATCGCCGTACTCAGGTTCGCTATCCGCCTCGTTGCCACTTTCCAGTTCTTCGACCGGTGGCTCGTCGGGGTCTTGGTACAGCAGAGAATCCGTGAAGTAGTTTTCGACGCCTTTGAAGGGTTGTTTGTCGGCCACTACCGTCTTCACTTGCTCGTAGTCGTCCACATACTTCAAGCACTGGTGCAAAGTGGATGGGACTATTCGGTTGCCATGGATCCACGGACGTCCTAGGAGTATGTTGTAGGAAGGCTCGGCGTCGATGACGTAGCAGGTCACCTCCGTCTTCATGTCGCCTATTCGACATTTTAGGTGGATTTTTCCGAAAGGCCGAGTCCTCGTGGCATTAAAGCCAAAGATGGTCGTGGTAGTCGTGGACAGCCGCTTTGGTGGTATCCCTAGGTGTTTGATCAATTTTAGGGGGACAATGCTTAATGCGGAACCTGGGTCGACCTGAATTCGATCCACCTTCGACGAGCCGACGTACCCCGTGAAGTATAAGGGTCGGTCATAAGACGTGCGCACAAGACCCGTCTCTCGGAGGTTTGGCAACATATCGCACATTCCTGTTCCGTGTCCTCCTCCTTCGAGAAGTGGGTAGAGAAGGCCTCTGAGTCAGCCAATGCCTCTTGCAGGGCTTCCCGGGTAGGCCTGGATAACCGTAGGAGATCGTACATGGTAATTCGCGTGGGGATACCTTTCAGCTGTGCGAGCACATTGACCTGGAAAGGTTGACGGCTTGAGCTTGGCCTATCTGTATTGGGAGGGGCCACCGCGGCTGGCCTCGTGTGAGGTCCCTCCGGGTTCTCTGCCCTCGTGGGATATTCCTTCATGAATTCCTTCCCTGCTCTCGTGGCGAGAACAGTGGTTTCTGGAGGCTGTCTAAAAATCACAATAGATAGCTGATCCCCATCAAACACCGATGATGGAAGTTACAATCTGACGACTTCCAGAAGGCTACAATTTGAAGACTTTCACGTAGATCGCTGAAGGTTACAATCTGACGACCTTCATGACAACCGATGAGAGCTCTAGTTTAACAGCCTTCACAATCAACATCGAGAGTTACAATCTGACGACTCTTGCATATCAAAGAGCTAAAGTAAAGATTACAAAATGACGATCTTTGCAAAACTTCGATGGAAAGAAACTACAAATCGACGGTCTCTTCAAACCAAGATGTGGAAGTCCTCCCCGCGTACCAGCATCAAGATGCGCCGCGTTCATATCAACGCAGCTCATGTTCGGCCGCAAACGCAACCTCCGAAAGCTGCCAACGCAGCTTTCATCCATTGCCAAACGTAACTTCTAACAAACAGCCAAATGAGCTTCTAGCCGCTGCGTCCGAGCTTCCAGACGATGCGTTCAAGCTTCCAGACACTGCGTTTGAATGCAGAATTCACGTCAGAACGCGGGCCTGTGTTTGACTCGTTCAAACACGAGCTGAACGGTTCCAAAACCATTTCCCACGATCCGAGGGGATCACAACTCCACTCAGGAGTGATTTAAGGGGTGGTTACATCCCATTAGCCCCACTTAGGAGCGAATTAAGGAGGTGGTTACACCCCTTAATCCCCTATAAATAACTAAGAAATCAACTTAGTTCGGGGCTGGATCTTTCGGGTGCGGTCGGTTGGAACTCCTTGGCAGCGAAAATAGGATCCTTCATCCTTCGGTTGGAGCTTGGGAGATCTGCAACAAGATCTTCTTCATCCTTGGCTTATAACCGACTTTCGGTTAAATCAACTCTTTCATAGAGTTTTAAACTCGTTCATAGTTCTCCACAACGTCAAATCGTGAGGAGAAGACCACGTTCCAGTGAATCAAGATATTCGGATCGTCAACGGAGAGCAAACTCGACGCGAGCATTCGAGGGAGGCACTCCATCGCCACCGTGACGAACCCAGAATTAAACAAAGGAGAGAATCCAGATCATTCTCTTCTCTTTTGTAATCGGAAATCCAATTGTAACTGAGATTAAAGGAATACAAATCAATTTTTCTTTATTTCTTTTACTGCAAATTTTTCCACAAACAGTTTCCTCTTCGAAATCGGTCAGGGTGGTCATTGCTGTGTTATCTCTACCCAGTATGGCGGAGATGACATTGCAATGTTTTTCCTTAGTTCGTTTCGAGGGTTTTGCAGTCCATTGCTCGTCATTGAGGAGGTCCGGATGGACCCACATCACCTGACCCGATGGTAGAGTCTGTGGAGTTAAACCCTTCCCTCGCTGGTTGTGAGGGTCGTTGTTAGTGATCCTCAAGACTGCCTTGGGGATGAGAATTACCCCTACCGGAGCTTGGACCTCCGGGAGGTCTGTCCCAAAGCTCAAGGTGATCATATTCGTGGTCACCTGCTTTTGAACTTTCTCTTTCTTTAGGACCCCCACATCGTTGAGGGCTTGGAGCTTATCCTTGAGGACATAGCACTTGGTCGTGTGGTGACCGAGGAATCTGTGATAGGCACAGTAACTCGGGTCATTGGTTTTGTTCGCCTCTTCAGGCTTCGTGGCTTCTGGCAATTTAATTCGCCCGCTCTTGAGTAGAGTGTCGAATGTCACCACCACCTGATCTTCTCTAAAGTCGTATTGCCGCGGGGGGCGTTGCTCGAATTGTCTGGGTCTTGGCTTCTGAGCAGTTTTTGGCGCCGGGGTGGAGTCGACGACCATGATCTCTTTTCCCCTTGACCGAGGGGGATTCTTTGGCACGGCCGGGTCTGCAGTTCCCTTCTTGGGCTGCGGCTCTTCGGCCTCTAGCCTTTTGATCATGTTTTCTACTTGTTCGCCCTGACGAACAAGCTCCTTCCACGTCCGGGTTTCCACTACGCCTACCTTAGACAGAATATGGATTGAGAGATTATTGTGGCATATCTCGATCAGTGTGGATTCGGAGACTTGGTCCCGACAGTGGACTGATCAGTTCCGGAACCTCTTCACGAAGTCGTTGACTGATTCTGACTTTCGTTGCTTTTCGGCGAGGAGGGTGGCCATCGACACCTCCGTATCGTCATCGAAGAAACGAGCCAGGAAGAGCCTTTCAGCGTCGGCCCATGACTTGATAGAGCCGGGTTCTAACTTGCGGAACCATTCAAAAGCCACCCCTTTGAGGGTGCCAATGAATAGCCGAGTGAGAATAGCGTCGTTCCCCGTAAGGAATCCGGTCTACGCCATGAAGTAATAAATATGTTGCGAGGGTGAGCCTTTGCCGTCGAATTGCACCAAGCTGATTGGCTTGAACTTCGGCGGGTATGGGACAGTATCCCATTCGACAGGATAGGGTCGGACCACCCCCAGCTTGTTCATGTTCTGCTGAAGCTTCAACGCGTTGAGCTGGTTTTGGAACTCATCGAACCTCTTGTCGCGGGTGCTACCCCCGGTATGCAACATCCCTAGCGATGTCTTGGAAGAGTAATCGGATTGTGGATTACTGTTATCTTCCGTCTCGATCGCCGGACGATGGGGAGGTACCCACTCCTTATCCCCTGTTCGCCGGGGTAAGGTGTGCTGGGTTTTTTTCTTCTTCTTCTTCTTATTCAGAAGTTGCTTCATCATCTCCCTCAGGGAATCGATGGTTGCCTGTTGCTCTTCAAGCTTTTGGGCCATCGTCTGTTCATGAGCGAGTTCAGTCATGTGTACTCTCACCAGTGCGTCCTGACTCGAGTGCAAGGTTTGAGACGTGGCTGCCGCCGAGTGAACTTCGTCTTCGCCATAGGAGGGAGGTGCTAAGGTGGAGTAATCAAAACCGATGCTTACCCCCTTACGACTATGGGTACGCTGGTATATGCCGCCCTGTCCGTGTTGAACGAGCCGAGGATCAGGCCCCAGGATGGAGTCCGAATCTGGGGAGTCAGAAAGCACCGCCTTACCCATGTTCGTCATGTTGATTGTGGCGGACGGGAGCTCTAGGTCGTCGGTGGCGCGTCCCCTTTGGCGATGACGCCTTTGATGAGTGGGTCCCGGTTGAGAAGGCTGTTGAGAGAGCCTCTCGAACACTGAAGGTTTCGCCGTTTTTATACATTGACAGTCGGCGAGTACTGTCTGGATAAGCCTTTCGCAGTGGCACTGAGGACTCGCCTCATGTATGGTGCGTTTGCGGGTTAGATAATCCCGGAGGTCTTCCGTGGGTGATGGGCGACCACCCCCAAGGTCAGATGGGTCGCTTGAGTGATCGCACAGGAGGGTCTTGGATGCACCCCTTGTCGCGCGTTGGGTGGAACGCCTAGATGTCGGAGTTGGGCGAGTTTGCCTTGACGGGCGAACCCTCACGATCGGGCAAACTCNACAGGTAGGCGAGATTCAATCCCTCGCTCGCACGGGCGGGTTTGCGAGACATCGTCTATCGCCTTGCCTCTGGGGTCTAGGCTTTCCCACCTATTATACTTATCCGTCAAGTGGTCCTGGCAAGATCCGCCTGCCCTTGAGGGTTTGCCTACTTGGGCAGGCTCGCACGCTCACGGTGGTTTATTCGCATCAGGGATGTGACCTGAGAAGCGAAGTTCACCTGCGCGGGCGGTCCTGTCCTTTTCCGTTGGTGCTCCTGGTTTGGAGAGCCGTCCGGTGTCGGTCGAATTGCTTCCTTGTCTAACATTTTTCGGGCCCGTGTGGTAGTCTAGGCCTTTATATGAGGCGAAGGCTTGGGCCTCCTATAGTGAGTGTCTGGCGCGTCACCCACTGCCGAGCTCTTCTAGAGAGAAGAGGCGTCCGCCGTGGACTGTGGCAAGTATGGTCCTGTGCGCCAGAATGAACTTTCTTCTGCGACGGTCGCCTACGAGGGCCGTTTAGTGGCCCATCTGGCAAGCTTTCGCCCCGGGCTCTCGACTTTTGGGCTGGCCTTAGTCGATTTTGAGGGAGTAGGCTCCCCCGTTGAGACTTGGGTAGAGCTCTCAGGCGCAGAGGCTTTGACCGTTTGAGGTCGGCCTCTACGCATGACTCTGTGGTGTTTGCGGGACGCCTCGCCACCAGAGGAGGAAGAAGACAAGTACTCCTCGTACTTAACTTGGTCGAACTTAACTTGGTCGAACTCGATCTCTAGGGACTCCACAGTCGTCCCAATAGCAACCTCGTCGAACTAAGCTACCACCATTTCGGTTGAAGAAACAGCTTCTCCCACTGTGGTCGTCATCTTCTGTAGGTGTAAATTTGATCTCCCAGAAGCAGGGAACTTTGTTTGTATTGATAAGAACAGCTTATTACAAACTAATGAATCAAAATTATAACAGAAGCGGAGGGAATGCCCTCCTTGTTTAATGTGGGGACTTTCGGTAGCTACAGGATGCTTCGCTCGATTCTCGTGCCGAGTCTGCTTCCCTTGGACGGTTCGACCGAGGTTCCTGGTGAGCTTCAGTACGCAGTAGAGGCTCGGGTTAATGGAGTTTGAGTCTCCGAGTTCGATGGCGATCTGGGCCCGTAACTGGGAGAGGAAGCTACAGTGCAAAGATTATGCAAAGAGCTTGTCGTCGACCTGGCTGGGGGTTGAGAGATAATGGTTCGGTTAGCTAATTCAACTCTGAGCGAATTGCTGAATGGCTGAAAAAGGCTGAACCTCTTCTTCGTGGCTGGAAGAAGTTCTTAAATGGTAGAGAGACCACGTGGTTACCCCTCGAATCATGGAATATGACCATGTATTGTTGAGAGACGTCTTGGCACCCCTCTGTACTACGAACGGTCACTCGATGGTATATGCTTCACGTCCTGTCACGTAGGAGTGGGAAGGCCCATCCTCGTATGTGAGACAGCAGCTGCCCACTACTCGAGTGGATTTGGCCAGCTTACTGTGTGCCGACGGATCCAGCTCTTGACTTGGACCGATGTGCTGAGTTGCATTTATGAGCGCGCAGGTTGATTTGGCGTCTGTCCGATCACTTGTACTGTGAGCGGCCACTCGATAGGCCTGGAGTACTGTACCTTCTCCCCTCAGGTCGAGAGAGGTGGGAAAGTGGGTGCCCAATACTCGAGTGAGTTTGGACAGCTTGCCGAATGCCGGCGGACGAGGTGAGCTGCATTTATGAATGTTCAGGTTGATCTGGCACCTGTCCAATCACTCGTACTGTGAGCGGCCACTCAACAGGCCTGGAGTACTGTGCCTTCTCCTTTCAGGTCAAGAGAGGTGGGAAATCCCACCCTGGCAGTGGGGGTAGCGGATACCCAGCTATACTGGCGACTTTGAGGTTTGCAAGCGGATCCGACTTTAGACTCGGTCAAGCGAGTTGTAAAAAGGCGAATTTCTGTTATTTAGTTGATCTTGACTCGTGCGGGCGAGTCGATCATTCAGGCGAACCTGGGACACGAGTGCGTTTGACGACCGCACGGTTTGGGCCCGTGCTGGCGAATTGTGTTGGCGATTCTTCCTTGCAGGCGAATTTTTCGTAAGTTTTGCAGAGGTATTTTTTACCGTCTACAGCAAGCAACGCGCATCATTTATGGATTCGCTCTTTAAGGGTTGAATGAGTCCTTTTGACGCGGGTCCACTTGTCGGTCGTTGCTGTAAAAGAAGAATGTTTTGTTCGCTGCAGCGGGGTTTGATATCGTTTAGGCTCTAGGTTTACCTCATGGTGGATTCCATCTACCAATTCTAAGGCCTTTGTGAATTGACGCGTGAGGCATTGGAGTTGCCTTTGACATGCTCTTTTTGAGAGAGTCGGTACATTTTCAGAAGTGAGCTCTTTGATTGAAGAGCTGTAGTTCGTGGCATTGGCTTTGTCATGCATCGGGAGGCTATTGCGGGGTGTATCTTGGGTCGCCATGGGCTGAGGATCCTGATTTTGGGCCTTCAAGTCTGAGTACCCCTGACTCTTCCTTGTGGAGTCTCTCCTATGCTTGCGAGGAGAGGATGATTTGGAAGATGAGGATAAATATTCATCGTACTTTGCTTGGTCGAACTCGTACTCGACCTCTTCGTCAACCGGGATGATAATCTTCGGCTACGATACTATAGCATCGGTAGAGAAGCTGTTGACTTCCACTATGGTCGCTAGTTTGTTTTCGTTAAAAGTTACTTTTTCCATTGCTTTCGAACCTGTTACAATGTTTATCGATTACAAGTTTGAACTAAAAGAAAAGTCAATATTTTTATAAGATCTTCTTACAATAAAAAAATCAAAAATTATAAAAAAATGCAGCAGTACTTTATCTCCTGATGCTTCGCGTGAGATATTTGCCCGTGCTGGGGACGCGTTAGTCTGTGGACCACCGCAAATCAAATCCGGTTGACAGTATAACTACGCCCTTGTTTCACGAAGGAAACAATTACGGCAGCAACAATCACGACTAAGCGGGATTGTGACTCTTCTCGAGATTAAAACAAGGCTTAATCCGGAGGAAGGAGGAAAAGAGAATCTCAAATCTTTCGAAGAGGTTTTCTTTATGAAAAAGTTCGCCAAGATTCGCTGTTTCTCCTCTGAAATTCATGGTTCGCTGTTCAATTCAACTACACCTCGCCCTCTGATTTTCAAATCCTCTCAAAAGAAGACCATGGGCTTCTATTTATAAGCTTATGTCATCATGTTATCTGATAAGATAGGTATTCTAATGCCTTCTGTAGTTGATAACGATTCAGATATATTTGGGGAAGCTTCAAACCAATTGAAGAAGTCCTGGAACAAAAGAACTCTGATAAAACATCAAAAAACGCGTTTTCGAGAATTTCGACCGGTCGGGACTGTCCATAGTGGCCCAAAACTGTGTGAGCCATCATTTAGCGGCTCACTCACGTGAGCCCCGTGGTTTCTGTTTACCCGTCTTTTCAATTTTTCAACGGTTTTCTGTTTCATCTGTTCGCTTTCTCTGCAGTTGTTTTCCACTTTATGTGTGTTCATTGATTCATCTCCTCGTGCACGATTCATTTCATGTGTTCCGCAAATGATCTATCGAACTTGTGGTTCGCTTCATGCGCTTCGTTGATTCGCAAGCGAACGTTCATCGTGAACCTTTTAGAGTTGGTTGGCGAGCGTGTCAGCCCGTGGCCTTGTTCCGAACATTTCGTGACTTTGTTGCGTCAATGATTCATTGTTACATCGCCTTGAGCTGTATTCGGGGCCGATAGGTAGTTTTTGACGCCTACAGTTACCAAACATACTCTAATTAAGGATTGTTTGCTTCTCTATATTTTGTTAGAAATACACAATGTTGGCTTAGGATATTGGGCGTTTTTTTTTTTGCCGAGCATGGAGTAGATTAGGGAAGTGGTGAAATGGTTGACCGCCTCAACTTGTTCTGGTTGGTGGCGAGGAGCATGGAAAGGGGGTTGTCACATGGTTCCCTGTGACTTTGAAGAGAGAGAATTTGAAAAAACAGGTCTTAAAAAAGTAGTTCTTAATTAGAAGGCTAAATGACACTTAAATATCTTATTATTTTACTATATTTATATTTAAATATCCTAAGTAATAAAAAGTAGCACTTTAATATTTTAAATTGTAAAAAGGTAACATTTTGATACTCTAAGTTGTAAAAAAGCTAACACTTAAAAAATCCTATTGTTTCATCATATTTACACTTAAATATTCTAAATTGTAAAAAGTAGCAATTTGATATCCTAAATTATAAAAAAATAACACTTTAATACCCTAAGTTGTGAGAAAGTAGTACTTTAATACTTTGTATTAATTGTCAAAACATATTCTTAGGAATATTTCCATAACAACTACCAAAATGTACTAATCTGCTAATTGTTTAAACTTAGGGTATTTAAGTGTTATTTCTTACAATTTGGAGGTATTTAAGTATAAAGGTGATGAAACAATTGATATTTAAATGACCTTCTAAATAGAAATTGTGAATTACGAGTGCTGTGTAGATTGATGAAGGAAGGAGAGACGTTATAGAGAGGAGTCAATATTTGTTGGTCTCTAAGTCACCGAGGGCCTGAAGTATATATATAGTTCTAAAAACATGAATAAATATGTTTGGGGAGCCGATCCTAGCTCCCAACTCAAGCCTCACCCATAGCTCAGTCAATTATAGTTGAAAGAAGAACAAGTTTATTATGAAAGGCCTTGAAGTTTATAACGGCTTAAGAGGACTGTTATGGTATTTTCAATCATCTAAGTGCAATCCTTTGCCAACAATGGACATGTGTATTTCTGCATGCAATGCCCAAATCAAATTGGTAGCTGAAGACCTACAAGGATTCCAACTCAGCTGACTCGCTGAGTCGACATTCCTTCATGTCGACTCGAATGGCGGAACTTGTCGGTCCTCTTATCGAAAACGACTCGTAGCGAGCCCACTCGACTAGCTATTCGAAGCCTCACGAGGTCAACTCGAAAGGTGTTACTTCTCGATGAAGCTAAAAGACGACTTTAGTCTTGAGCCTCTCCCACTAATTAACGTGTCAGCGTCACATTTAATACTTAGCAGGCGCCATCATACCTCTAGCCCTGATGGTCTTCATGACTCATCGGACCATGTCGGCACCACCATGCCTCAGATCGCATAACATTTAATGCTGAGGTGATCTCTCCTCCAGTTACTAGCCGACACCTATAAAATAGGAGCTGACTTAGCCACCAGCCCATGCTTCTTCACCATCATCATGTGCTCGGCCACAATAACGGTTCTGCCCTTTCGACATCAGTATGAATAGATGTACTATTCTAACATTAAGGAGAACTTTTTTTAGACTTCTGGATTTTTGAAATCTGATCTCCTAAGATATATCTGCAAATTATACTACAAGCATAAGAACTCTCACAGTTTTTCACTTTCCCCACTCAAGCTCACCAGCTGACTTGATCATCAGAGGAACTACCGGGGAACTAGTCCCCGTTCTCTCACGTGTTTTCTATATGTGCAGACTTTTCACCCACTCAACTCAGAAACGGATTTCAGGAAAGGAAGCGACCCCTCATCAATCTTTATCACCATCCAACCACGAATATAATTAACTGTGTGATCACTTAACATCAACAAGGACATTTCTGTTTATGCACTAAGACTTCATACTCAAATTGGTTTGTATTTTTTCTTCTTCTCAATTTGTTCTCATCTTAATTACAAAAAAAAATCCCTTACTCAACAAAATCGAGCGTTAAATTTTTATTAATGATGATACTATATTTATTGATGTGCCTTTATACTAAAATTACTTATTGTCGTTAGCAGAAGGGCATTGGACAAAAAAAAGACGAGAGTTCCTTTTTTGTCTCAAAAAAATTAGGCCAAATCTAGCACAATTTTTGTCAAACAAACTTTATCTCAAAATAGAATCAATATTGGACTTATCTCATTTTTGTTGGCTACCAAACACATCCAAGGTTCTCCAATTCGCTAAAAGAAAAATACGTTAGCACAAGCAAATTCCATGAATTGACTGGTAAAGGATAAAGAGATTATAAATATATTTTTTCAATGAGAAAATAAACTCTATATTTGACAAGAAGAGCAA
>NC_033798.1:20305005-20324985 GCF_001876935.1 Asparagus officinalis | reverse complement strand
TTTATTTAATTGACTGATCCATATTTAGCAAAAGTGGAAAGGACCCACTTTTTGATGAAGACACAACTTCACCCTCTCCTTCTCTAGAGAAATTTATTTCGTTCACGGGACACCTTCAATCTCAAGCAAGCAGTGTACCAATTATTTAGACCATATAATCAGGTAACACATGCCTTTATGTGGACTACGCTATCCCATTTCTAGCGTGTAAGGGTCTGTTTGGTTGATTTCCTAAAATCAGAAAAGGAAATAAGATAAGAAAATCATTAAAAGTTGATTTTCATCTATTTTCTCAAAAAAAGTTATAAAATGGTTTTCCTTAAAAATGAGTCACATCATCCAATAATATGCTCATCTCATCTATTTTTTTGTTTTAGGAAGTGAACCAAATACAAGAAAAGAAGCTATTATAGGAAATAAGTTTCTTATATTTGATTTCCTTGTTTTTTTAGCTAACCAAACAACCCTTAAAGCTATTCATTCATCATTAATTACTATTTAGTTTTATTTTTCAGATAAAAAAAATGTTGTTTGGCAAAGGGTTAAGTAAGTGATCTTATCCAAAATAAAAATAAAAAACATTACAGTGGTTAATGCGCCTCAATTTGTAAACACAAAAATCTAAAAAGGGTTATCCCACTAAGGGGATTTACATGACCTCAAAATGAAGATTTTACAATCCACCTGTTTAGACGGATTAAAAATTAGCTATTTATTTAATTGACTGATCCATACTTAGAAAAAGTGGAAAGGACCCACTTTTTGATGAAGACACAACTTCACCCTCTCCTTATCCAGAGGAATTTATTTCGTTCACGGGACACCTTCGATCTCAAACAAGCAGTGTACTAATTATTTAGGCCATATAATCAGGTAACTCATGCCTTTATATGGACTACACTATCCTATTTCTAGCGTACAAGGGCCTGTTTGGTTGATTTTCTAAAATCAAAGAAAAGAAAATCATTAAAAGTTGATTTCCATCTATTTTCTCAAAAGAATTCATGAAATGTGTTACCTTAAAAATGAGTCACATCATCCAATAATATGATGACAACACATATCATCTCTTTTTTTAGTTTTAAGAAGTGAATCATGTTAGCCTTCTTGTTTTGATGATGTTTAACAAACAATTTACTTCTAATGTTGTTTGTCTAGTGTTTGTATTTTTGTATTTATTCTAGGCAAACAACGAGTTTGAGGATGGATGGAATTGCGCATTTACGATCATATCCAATGGAGGTTGGCGGAATAGTGGAGTGAAGCCTTGCTATCAAGTTAAAGATCCAATTACAAGCTTCATCCAAGTTTACCAAGTTGGACTACAATGAAGATCAAGATCAAGCTTGGGTAATAGTTAGTTTAGGTTTATATTATGTGTGTTAGTACTTTAAGCTCAATATTATACACACACATTTTATTGGTTTCCTTGTATATATATGTAGTCATATATATATACAACACACGTTTTGATTTTTATGTCTATAAATATGAAATTACATATTTAATATTTATTATTTTGATTTGGTTTAACTACTTAGATATGAAACAAATATATTTTCATATACATACTCATATGTTTTATTTTCTATTGTATTTGTAAAAATATTGTATTCTTAGTTTTTAGAATTAACAATAATTATATACATATTTTATTAAGTCTACATAATCATTGTGCAAAGTTTCAAGACATGGTTTAGCCTAAATGTCAAAATTCATATGTTTACATTTTCGTGTTTTGGACTATTTTGCAAAATGATGATATTTCTCATTTGAGAAGTCCTTTTGTAAACCAGTTTTTGTAGCATGTTTATTATCATGTCTACAATCATTTCCCAAAGTTTTATATTTTTTGAATTTATTTGATATTTTTAAACAGTGTTTTAAAATCAGCAAACTGTTTTCAAAACCTAAAATTTCATATATCAGTTCACGGTCGATAGCCACGGTCGATCGCGCCCATGTTTTTTTCCTGAGAAGTCAGCAGAAACTTTCACGATCGATCGTGGCGGTCGACCGTCAGTCTGTAAGTTCTCACGGTCGACCGCCACGGTCGATCGTAGCCTGTTCTGTTTGTTTTCTCAGTTTCAATGACCTTCGCGGTCGATCGCGATTTTCCCACGGTCGACCGCCGATCGCCCAACGGTCATATTTGGTATAGAATCATATTTATGATTCGTTGGGGATTTTTGGTCTTTTGTTTGGGTTCCTGGCTGAGTTTTTGGGAGGCTATAAATACCCCCTTGATCTCAGTTCTCAACTCAATCCAAGAAATGTTTTAAACATGTTTTAAAAGAGTTTAAGTTTGTTTAGTTTATTTTTGGGGTTTGCTGTACAAAGAGGAGTTTGCATCATCTGTTGAGGAGTTCATCTTCAATATCTTCTCATCCTCTCTTTGTGTTTATAGAGAAGTTTTCTAACTCTTTTCTCTAGCAATATTATTATTGATTTTCATATTCTTATTATTGCTAGTTACACACCCACTTGAGCTTATCGTATTTTCATACATAGTATATTTGGGTTGGTGAGAGTTGTAACAATTGAGTGTGAGCTTTTATTGTGTTCTCATCCATATTAGAGAACAATCATTTATTGTAATTGTGCTTATTGTGAGATTCACTTTGTAATATACACTTGTACACCGAGAGGAGTGTGTGGTGAGAGTCGGGGATCGTCCCAAGAGGAGTGTCGTCGGTTAACGAACCTAGAGAGAGGTTATAACCGAGCACTTGAGGGAGACACGACTAGGTCCAACACTTGTGAGGGTGTAGAGTGGGTTTGCAAGAGTGTGAGTTGTAGAGTTTTCGGTTAGCTAGAAAACCGAGTGTGTAGAACTTCCGGCTTCCAAACCGAATTATGATAGTGAATTTCTCCCCAGGAGTGGGGAGCGGAGACGTAGGACGGAAGGTCCGAACTCCATGATCATTTGATTGTGTTTGAGTGTGCTTTGGCATTTATTCTTATTTGTGCTCATTTCTCATATCGCCATTGTCTCATTATTTACTTTGCCCACTATCTTGTTTATGTTTATTTCACTCTTGTGTTAATTTGTATATACTTGCATATATCCCATAGTATATCTTATTGCTAGGATATATCTCATTGTTCATATTGCTTATCCTAGCTCATATATCTTGTTGTATTTCATACTTGCTAGGATAACTTATTAATTAGTTTTAATTGGCATAAAATCAGATTAGATTAGTATAAGACCCTAATCACCCCCTTGTTAATTAGTTTTAATTGGCATAAAATTGGATTAGATTAGCATAAGACCCTAATCACCCCTCCCCCTCTAGGGTCCAATAATTGGTATCAGAGCTTGGTACTCTTTGATTTAAGGACTAATCGCTTTGAGTTAAAGATCCAAGTTATCTTATTTGTGCTAATCTAGTTATGATTTTATTTGTCTTGCTTGCATATATTCACATATATATCATGAATATAAATGTATTTTGTTTAGGCTATGAATCAAATGTTGCTCCTAAATTCATTAATTTTCCTTATGCATAATGGGCTTCTAGATTTAAACTATTTGTTGAATCTAGAAATATCGACTTATGGGAAGTTATAAATTGTACTTATATTATGCCCACTTTGGAGATATCCAAGTGGAGCGATCATGATAATAAAATGTTTACAATGAACAAGCTTTTGTTAGAATTTTTGCTTAATGCTTTTGACTCATCCTTTTCTAATAAATTTGTTCATTTTGATAGTGCTTACAAACTTTGGAAATTTATTGAAGCACATCAAGGCGACTTGGAGGCAATCCGACAAGCTTTGGAGGATTCTTCTTCAAGTTCATGTGGAGCATCATGCACACAGCCACAAGAGGATAATTCTTGTGTAGTAAGCGATTCTGATTCCGATAATTATTTATCTATTGATGAACTCGCTTGTGCATATGAAAGATTATTTCATGCCTATAATAAATTACAAAATAATTTTATTGATATTAAAAGCAAGCATGTAGAATTAAAATCCGATCATGAGTTGCTAGGTTTCAAATTTGATATCATTGCTAAAGAGAATGTTACACTTAAAGAAAATAATGATATATTGAATTTGGAAAATAAAAATTTGAGCTCATCTATTGCTAGCTTAACTCATGCAAATAAAGATGCCATGCTAGAAGTAGAATGCATTAGAAATAAATTTGATAACCATACATGCTCTACTTCTATTATCAACGATGTCGTGCCTAATATTGAGTTGAATCTTGTCAAAAATAGCATATCATCTTTAGATTCAATATTAACTTCATGTATTGATAATCATAAGAAGCTTATGAATATGTGTGCCAAATCTGAGTCTAAATCATCCACTCATTATGCACACATATATAGTAAAGTTTATAAATGCACTATTTGTGGTCGTAAAGGCCATTTGTCTAAATTTTGCTATGATGCACATAAACCTATAAAATCAAATGTTCCTTGTGCATCTCATCAAGCTTCTTCATCACACACTCATGCACATGCACATAATGTTCATCATAAGCATGCTAGTGTATATCAATGTAATTATTGTGGTCGGTTTACCCATTTGGCAAAGTTTTGCTTTGATTTGAAAAAGAATTTAAGTTTGCCAAATATTTCTAGTAGACCGCATCTAAATGTGATGTTTGTGGTAAATATGGCTACTTAGGAAAGTTTTGTTTTGATAATGTTTCACATTTGCAAAATAATCCTAAAAGATCATCTATGTTTGCAAATATTTCCCATGCACGAGCTAATGGTCCACAAAAACAAATGGATCTCTTTCATTACACAAATTACAATCGGAAGGGTCATTTGAATCAATATTGTTTTGACCGTGTTAGTGCACCATATGTACCCAAGAGGGTTCATAATCCTAGGGCTTTGAGCTTGAATGATAGGGGTCATGTCCCTAAACCTTTTGGTACCAAGAATACTTGGGTATCAAAACAAATTTGATTTTAAACCAAGAATTTTAGTGTTTTTATTTCTCTTTTTCTTGGTTATGAAAAATGTATTTTAAACTTTTATGAAAACAATTCCTTTTATTGGTCAAATTCTTTTGTTTCCATGATTATTGGTTTTGTTTTGATGAGAGGTTTGTATAACCCTCCGGGTTTATTGGGTGTTTATTCCCAAATCATGTTTACCGGATGCTAAAAATATTTGTATGGGTTGTTACTAGCTCAAGAGCTAGATATAGTTGCCTCTCTTGATTTTTAAAAATCAACGATGATTTGGCTTTATACTTTTAAAGATGGTTTTTTTTTGCATAGTTCATGATTCTTGTATGTTTTGTAATTTTATTTTTGAACTATGAAAATTTTGTTTTGATTTGTTCTTTTGAATTCATTATATAGCACAAATAGATGATTCAAATTTTAAATACGCTTTATAATGTATTCTTTATGTGGTTTGATCAAGTTCTACAAAGAAAATTTCCTTTTTTGATCAAACATTGTTTTTGGACTTAAATCTTGATTTATGATTGATTTGTTTTTATTTGAAAACTTTTTGCATGATTCTCATGTTCCTATTCTTTTGTTTTCATAAATCTATTCTTTTATATGGTTTTTATATTTTTTGTGTGTTAATGAGACACTATTTTCATATTGACATATTTATATGTGTTCTCATTGTCTTCTTGTATGTGAGTTAAATTTAGCATATTTTTCATCTATGCTTGCTCACATGTTTTGCCTTGATCTTTATTTCATATACTCTATATGGTATTTTGATAGGGGGAGCAATCCCTATATCTTTTTATGTTCTATACTCACCTATGCATATTGATAAGGGGAGCTTTCGCTCTCTTCATCCTTTTATCTCCTTTTTGATGTTGTCAAAGAGGGAGAAATATTATGAGTATATTCTTTCTTGTTTATATGCATGATATATTATACTTTGTATATTCATTTCCTTTCATGCATATATCCTTTTTGTAAATTGTTTGTCATCATCAAAAAGGGGGGAGATTGTTGGCCTTCTTATTTTGATGATGTTTAACAAATAATTTATTTCTAATGTTATTTGTCTAGTGTTTGTGTTTTCGTATTTATTCTAGGCAAACAACGAGTTAGAGGATGGATGGAATTGCGTATTCACGATCATATCCAATGGAGGTTGGCGATATAGTGGAGTGAAGCCTTGCTATCAAGTTAAAGATCTAATTACAAGCTTCATCCAAGTTTACCAAGTTGGACTATAATGAAGATCAAGATCAAGCTTGGGTAATAGTTAGTTTAGGTTTATATTATGTGTGTTAGTACTTTAAGCTCAATATTATACACAAACATTTTATTGGTTTCCTTGTATATATATGTAGTCATATATATATACAACACAAGTTTTGATTTTTATGATATATATGTAGTCATATATATATACAACACAAGTTTTGATTTTTATGTCTATAAATATGAAATTACATGTTTCATATTTATTATTGTGATTTGGTTTAACTACTTAGATATGAAACAAATATATTTTCATATACATACTCATATGTTTTATTTTCTATTGTATTTGTAAAAATATTATATTCTTAGTTTTTGAACTTAACAATAATCATATACATATTTTATTAAGTTTACATAATCATTGTGTAAAGTTTCAAAACATGGTTTAGCCTAAATGTCAAAATTCATATGTTTACATTTTCATGTTTTGACCTATTTTGTAAAATGATGATATTTTTTATTTGGAAAGTTCTTTTTAGAAACCAGTCATTGTAGCATATTTATTATCATGTCTACAATTTATCATGTTTACAATCATTTACCAAAGTTTCATAATTTTTGGAATTTATTTGATATTTTTAAACAGTGTTTTAAAATCAGCAAACTGTTTTCAAAACCTGAAATTTTATATATCAGTTCACGGTCGACCACGCCCATGTTTTTTCCTGAGAAGTCAGCAGAAACTTTCACGGTCGACCGTGGCGGTCGACTGTCAGTCTGTAAGTTCTCATGGTCGACCGTCGCGGTGGACCGTAGCCTGTTCTGTTTGTTTTCTCAGTTTCAATGACCTTCGCGGTCGACCGCGATTTTCTCACGGTTGACCGCCGATCGCCTAACGATCATATTTGGTACAGAATCATATTTCTGATTCGTTAGGGTTTTTGGTCTTTTGTTTGGGGTTCCTAGCTGAGTTTTTGGGAGGCTATAAATACCTCCTTGATCTCAGTTCTCAACCCAATCCAAGAAATGTTTTTAAACATGTTTTAAAAGAGTTTAAGTTTGTTTAGTTTGTTTTTGGGGTTTGCTGTTATAAAGAGGAGTTTGCATCATCTGTTGAGGAGTTCATCTTTAATATCTTCTCATCCTCTCTTTGTGTTTATAGAGAAGTTTTCTAACTCTTTTCTCTAGCAATATTATTATTGATTTTCATATTCTTATTATTGCTAATTTGCTATTTGAGTTAGATTTGATTTTACTCATTGTTTACACACTCACCCACTTGAGCTTATTGTATTTTCATACATAGTATATTTGGGTTGGTGAGAGTTATAACAATTGAGTGTGAGCTTTTATTGTGTTCTCATCCATATTAGAGAACAATCATTCTTTGTATTGTGCTTAATCGTGAGATCACTTTGTAATACACTTGTATACCGAGAGGAGTGTGTGGTAAGAGTCGGAGATCATCCCAAGAGGAGTGGCATTGATTGACGAACCTAGAGAGAGGTTGTAACCGAGCACTTGAGGGAGACACAGCTAGGTCCAACACTTATGAGGGTGTAGAGTGGGTTTGTAAGAGTGTGAGTTGTAGAGTTTTCGGTTAGCTAGAAAACCGAGTGTGTAGAAGTTTCGGCTTCCAAACCGGATTATGATAGTGGATTTCTTCCCGGGAGTGGGGAGCGGAGACGTAGGACGGAAGGTCTGAACTCCGTGATCATTTGATTGTGTTTGAATGTGTTTTGACGTTTATTCTTATTTGTGCTCATTGCTCATATCGTCATTGTCTCATTATTTACTTTGCTCACTATCTTGTTTATGTTTATTTCACTCTTGTGTTGATTTGTATATCCTTACATATATCCCATAGTATATCTCATTGCTAGGATATATCTCATTGTTCATATTGCTTATCCTAGTTCATATATCTTGTTGTATTTCATACTTGTTAGGATAACTTATTAATTAATTTTAATTGATATAAAATCAGATTATTTTAGCATAAGACCCTAATCACCCCCCTAGGGTCCAACAAATCAAACATAAGAAAATAAGCTATTATAGGAAATATGTTTTCTTATATTTGATTTCCTTATTTTTTTTTAGCTAACCAAACAACCCCTTAGCTAAAAAAAACAAGGAAATCAAATATAAGAAACCTATTTCCTATAATAGCTTTTTTTCTTGTGTTTAGTTCACTTCTTAAAACTAAGAAAAGAGATGAGATGAGTTGTCACCATATTATTGGATGATGTGACTCATTTTTAAGGAAAACCATTTCATAACTTTTTTTGAGAAAAGAGATGGAAATCAACTTTTAATGATTTCCTTATCTTATTTCCTTTTCTTTGATTTTAGGAAACCAACCAAACAGTCCCTTATTGTTGGCCTTCTTGTTTTGATGATGTTTAACAAATAATTTATGACTAATGTTGTTTGTCTAGTATTTGTGTTTATCTATTTATTGTAGACAAACAACATGTTGGAGGTTGGATATAATCGAGCATTCACGATCATATCCAATGGAGATTGGCGGAATAGTGGAGTGAAGCCATGCAATTCAAGTTGAAGATCCAAGTTCATGCTTCATCCAAGTGTACCAAGTCAAGCTTATTAAAGATCAAAATTGCTTGGGTAACATTTAGTTTAGGTGTTATATTATGTGTGTTGGTACTTTAAGCTCAATCATATATATTGGTTTCTATGTATATATAGTTATATATATACATACATGTTTTGGTTTTATAGTTTTCAAGTTTTAATAAGAAACAATTGAATACAATTAAAAATACATTTCTTATTTCATACTTATATGTATATATATGATTTCATCAATATCAATTTTATTTAGTTCAATGAAATCATATTTATTGTTTCTGAAAGTTTGCAAAATATGTAATTTTGTGAAAATGTTGTATTCTCAGTTTTTGGACTTAACAATAATCATATACATCTTTTATTAAGTCTACAAAATCATTTTGTAATGTTTCAAAACATGATTAAGCTAAAATATCAAAACTCATATGTTTACATTCTCATGTTTTGGACTGTTTTGTAAAATAATGATATTTTTTATTTGGGAGGTCCTTTTTGAAAACCAGTTTTTATAGCATATTTATTATCATGTTTATAATTATTTTCCAAAGTTTTATATTTTTCTGATTTTATTTGCTATTTTTAAAAGAGGTTTGAAAATCAGATTTCTGTTTTAACAGACAGTGTGCATGTCTTGAGTCGACTCATGAACAGTGTTGAGTCGACTCATAAACTATTATGTAGTTTACATTTTGTTTCTGACGAGTCGACTCATAACATCATGAGTCGACCCATTAGATTGAGTTGACTCATGCCTGTCATAAATCGACTCACAAACTGTGCTGGAAAGTGTGTTTTGTTTCCGCTGAGTCGACCCATGACTTCATGAGTCGACCCTTGCATGATGAGTCGATTCATGAATTTTATGAGTCAACCCATAAGTTGATTTTTAGCCTATAACGACTACTTGTGAGTCGACTCATGAACAGTACTGAGTCGACTCATAACACTGCAACGACTATATTTTCAAACTGTACTGTTTTTGAGTTTTTGGTCTTTTTGCCTTGTTTTCTCTTGGCTTTGGGGTTCCTATAAATACCCCCAGAAATCCTGCTTTGGGGTTCCTATAAATACCCCCAGAAATCCTTAGTCCTAAACTCTCAAGAGAATATTTTAAGAAGTTTTATTTAGTGTTTGTTTAAAAATCTTTTAAGCAATTGAGAGTTTATTTTGTGAAAACAATTTCACAAGAGCTTGAGGAAGATCATCCATCAGTGTTTGAGTATCCGACTCTTCTCCCTCTCTCTCTTGATCTATAGAGAAGTTTTTCTTAAACTCAATTCTAGCATTTTATATGTTTGATCTTAATTTCGTAAGCTAGATTTCATATTGAGTTTAATTATTTTATTGAATCTCTTTGTTCACACACAACCATTGAGCTTATTGTATTTACATTTATAGTATAATTTGAGTTGTGGGGTTTGTGACATTGAGTTGTGCCTAATTGAGTTCTTGCCTTGTATTAGAGAACAAATCTCACAATGAGCTATTATTGTGAGTTGCACTTTGTATTACACTTAGACATCGAGAGAAGTGTTGGTGAGAGACGGGGTTAGAGGCCAACACTTGAGGTGGTAGTTAGTGTGTTTACATTATGAGTGTTGTAGAGTTTCCGGTTAGCTAGAAAACTATATTGTGAGGTGTGAATGTTTTTTGGGTAAGCGTAGAAAACCCGATGTGTTAGTTATGAGATTGTGAACGTTGATCGGTGAGTTGTTGAAAACCGATATTGTGTGGTGTAAACATTATTCGGGTGAGCGTAGAAAACCCAGTTGTGATAGTGGATTTCTCCCTGGGAGTGGGAAGCGGAGACGTAGGATGGAAGGTCCGAACTCCGTGATCATATTATGTGTTTACATTGTTTATATTACCCTATCACAATTGTATCTTTAGTTTAGATTGTTTATCCTTGTGTTGTTTATATATCATTGCATATATTTTATCATATAGGATATATCTCTTTGTTCATATTGCATATTCTTGCTCATAACATATTATATATCTATCTTGCAAGAATAATTAATTAATAAGTTTTAATTGGCATATAATGGGATTAAATTAGCACAAGATCCTAATCACCCCCCAACCCCCTCTAGGGACTAACACTTATATGCTAGAAATAGGGTAGTGTAGTCCATATAAAGGCATGAGTTACTTGATTATATGGTCCAAATAATTGACGCACTACTTGCTTGAGGTCGAAGGTGTCCCGTGAACGAAATAAATTCCTCTAGATAAGGAGAGGGTGAAGTTGTGTCTTCATCAAAAAGTGGGTCCTTTCCATTTTTGTTAACTATGGATTAGTCAATTAAATAAATAGCTAATTTTTAATCTGTCTAAACAGGTGGATTGTAAAATCTTCATTTTGAGGTCATATAAATCCCCTTAGTGGGATAACCCTTTTTAGATTTTTGCGTTTGCAAATTGAGGTGCGTTAACTACTGTAACGTTTATTTATTTATTTGGATAGGACCACTTACTTAATCCTTTGCCAAACAACATTTCTTTTATCTGAAAAATAAAACTAAATAGTAATTAATGATGAATGATAGCTTTAGGGGTTGTTTGGTTAGCTAAAAAAACAAGGAAATCAAATATAAGAAACCTATTTTCTATAATAGGTTCTTTTATTGTGTTTGGTTCACTTCTTAAACTAAGAAAAGAGATGAGATGAGTTGTCACCATATTATTGGATGATGTGACTCATTTTTAAGGAAACTCATTTCATGACATTTTTTGAGAAAATAGATGGAAATTAACTTTTAATGATTTTCTTATATTATTTCTTTTTCT
Organism: Asparagus officinalis; assembly: GCF_001876935.1. NCBI lineage: Eukaryota > Viridiplantae > Streptophyta > Magnoliopsida > Asparagales > Asparagaceae > Asparagus > Asparagus officinalis. The sequence continues at coordinate 20,313,440 of NC_033798.1, read as the reverse complement.
TTGATTTTAGGAAATCAACCAAACAGGCCCTAACCAAACAGCCCCTAAATCTATACATTCATCATTAATTACTATTTAGTTTTATTTTTTTCAGATAAAAGAAATGTTGTTTGGTAAAGGGTTAAGTAAGTGGTCCTATCAAAAACATTACAGTAGTTAACACGCCTCAATTTGCAAACGCAAAAATCTAAAAAGGGTTATCCTACTAAGGGGATTTACATGACCTCAAAATGAAGATTTTACAATCCACTTGTTTAGACGGATTAAAAATTAGCTATTTATTAAAAATAATAATTCTAGTTGTACTATGTTTACTAGCTACCTCTTTAGCTTAGTTCTCTTTATTTTCAAAAACTAAAAGAGGGTGAGGATTTAAGGGTAATTTCTTTTAGTGTTTTACAGTGAACCCCATAACTTTTGTATTTTGTAAAAAAAAAAATCCCTAACAAGTTTTTGCATTTTGCAATTAACCCTTACCAATTAGAACAAAAAAACAACATAAAATTTCATTTTTAAAGTTATTGGGGGTTTGGTGTAATTTATCCAAAGATAGGGGATTTTCTATAAAAGGTATAGGAGGTATAGTGCAATTTTGATAGTTATTGGCAATTTACTACAAAAACCTGAAAGTTCTTTGCAGCTTAGTGTAATTTGCTCAACAACTCTTACCTCATGGGCTAACTAATTAATCCTTTTTTTAGTGGATTAACTAGTTAATTTCCTTCCACTTAATTTTATTTTATTTTTTTATGGCTCTGCCATGCCATGTGACCTACTGCGCCGCCCCTTTTATCTCTCTTTAGGGTCTGTTTGGTTATTTCCTAAAAAACCAAAAAATAGAAATGAAAACCAAGAAATCTAAAAAAGTACAATTTCACACATTTTCATCCCTAAAACTCACCCACAACATCTAATAAAATATTATTTTTATCTAACAACTCATCCATCACATCTAATAAAATATTAATTTCATCTAACAACCCATCCATCACATCCACCACATCTAATAAAATATTATTTTCATCCACAACATCACTCAACTCATCTCCTCTCATATTTAAAAATCACTCACATTATCTAATAAGATTATAACAACTCATCTCATCTCATTAACATTTTATTTCTTTGTTTTCCTCCCAAAAAACTAGGAAAACAATTTCCTTAAGTGTGGGTCACATCATCCAATAATATAATAACAACTCATCTCATCTCATCAATTTTCTTATTTTTAAGAAATAACCAAACAAAAGAAAACAACCTATTACAAGAAATAGGTTTCTTATAATTCATTTTCTTATTTTTTTTTTCCGCCAACCAAACAACATCAAAACAAGTTTTCTTAAAAAATCACTCACATCATCCTATAATAAGGTGACAACTCATCTCATCTCCATTTATTTGATTTCCTTCTTTTTTTAACCAACCAAACAATCCAAAAACCTATTTTTCTTAGAAATAAGTTTCCTTTTCTTTGATTTCCCTTTTTTTTTCAAACAAACAGCCCCTTAATTTAAACCTCACCAAAACTTAGTTTATGGGGGTAATTTCTTGCGGACACGTGACATCTTCCATCAAAACAAAGCAAACGTTGTACAAATTATTTGGTCTATCATCCATTTATCCAAGGCATCTCTGTGGATAAAACAGGGGACAGTCTCTTTCTGCGCACCAAACGGCCTCTTTCCGACTTTCCGTGGACGAGTTTTCTTCCGACTTCAGGCGTACGAAACAATTCATTCCTCATTTAATTAGACGTTCTTCACTTCTCAAAGTCTCATACTGATTTCCCTCAGTTCGACATTTCAGATTTCAGATTGTTTCTTTCAACATGTTAGGCTTCACAAACAAATTAAACTGAGCCACAGATTTAGCTACAAACTTTGCCTCCCCCTTTCTTCATTATTTCCTCGATCCCTTCTCCTTCACTGAATTCTTCGGCACAAACCCCACATGCACAATGTTGAGCCACTCTCTTTCTTTGCCTTCTCAAATCTCCTCCTCCTCCATCAGGTACTTTCATTTAGCTGTGTTCTCGATTTAGAGCTACTTCTAATATGTTTTACCCCTCTCTCTCTCTCTCTCTCTCTCTCTCTCTCTCTCTCTCTCTCTCTCTCTTTCAACTTATAATGCAGAAGGAAAAGGGACGCAATGGCAATGATCACAAGTAGTAAGAAAGCAAACTTATTTGCCAAAAGCAAGGAAAAGGTCAGACTGCCTAAGTATGCCGAAGAGTTCCCTATTAGTGAGTTCCTTGCTCACCCGTCCGGGATCGAAACCCTGTTGAATAAGAGAGCCCTGCAGAGATTTGAGCCTGTCGATTTGAACACTTACAGGTGTAATCATATTTACATATTGATACTGAATCATTTGAATGTGAGCTTATTAATTATTGTAAATAATTTTGTGGACAGGTGCACTTTGCACAGAATTCAGTTGCTGCAGTTCGATGCGGTGCCTGTGGTGGACTTGAGAGTGACTCCGACGAGCGAAGATTGCAAAGTTGAGATGTTATCTTGCAAGGTCAGTTCTCTTATAGTTTGATTAAGTTAAATGAATAGTTGTATCAGTACTGTAAAGAATTAAGAAAATTGTACATTACGTGTCAAGGCTAATGTTGCATGAACATGAGCTAATCTTAAATATGCTGTTGATTATCAAAGGATTTTTACCTTTATGTAGGAAAACACAGATGATCTCAGAATATAAGCCACTATGGTATCACAATTATTATGAATCAAAGGTTATTTTGGTGTTTTTAGTACATACAGTGATATCTTTCAATGCAATCTTTTAAATGATCGTATTTTGTGCTTCTTTAAGATTATGGTTTGCCTATTCATCTTTCGCAGTTTGAGGGTTCAAGATCAGTAGTACATCAAAACAACCTTTTCTCAGGTACATGCTGCAACCTTGTTACCATCATCAGAACTTATTTTTCATTGAAGTTTCAATCATTAACTTCCGCTAACAAATATGTACATTGATAAGTTTTTTATATGCAATGTGTTGGGGATTCGAAACAATCAATCGAACCCTTGCCTTTCCGGACCTTGTGTTGAAAGTAGGAAAGTAGGAAAAAATACCGCAAATAAAGATCTAACCTTGCAAAAACAGTAAAGGAGAAGAACACACAGATTTAACGAGGTTCGGCAACGTGCCTACGTCCTCGGGAGCCACACCACACAATCTCTTTATTAATTAAAGAAGAAAATACAAGCTCTCAAACAAGGGGTTAATCTCTCTGAGATTCTCTCTCTCTTTGCAGTCAAAAAGCTCTCCTTTTTGATGTAGTACAAACCCTAAAATCGTATGGGGTATATATAGAATCCTGGGTGAAACAGATTCCTAAACAGAACAAGAAACTGCCAAATTTACTCGCGGTCGACCGACGCGGTCGACCGACGGTCTCGCGGTCGACCGCCTCGGTCGACCTGATCCAGGCTCTCCCAGCTTGTGTGCACGTTCGCGGTCGACCGACTCGGTCGACCGTGGATCTGTCTGCTCGTTTTCTCGTCCTTTTGATTCTAGCTCTTGTCTCAAACTTTGGGTCTACACCTTAGACTAACAATCTCCCACTTGGAGACCAAAGTGCCTACAATGAGTTCATCCGAACTCTCCCCTTCTTCGCATGTATCTTTTCCCCCGAAAAAATTCTTTCTTCAATCAACAATATTCCGGCAATCTCGCCGATCCTCGTAGTGTGGCTCCGCCTTCGTCTTCTACTCGTGAAGGCCAACTGAAGTTGCGCACAACTCCAGTTTCTCAATGGTGACTGCCTTTGTCAACATGTCCGCCGGATTTTGACTCCCCAAAATCTTCATTAAATACAACTTTCCGTCCTCAACTAGCGAGCATATAAAATGGTATTTGACGTCGATATGCTTCGTTCTGGCATGATATACTAGATTCTTGGCAAGATGTATAGCGCTCTGGCTATCACAATAAAGAACTCCTCTCCCTTGCTTCAGATCCAACTCTTCCAAGCACCCGTTCAACCAGATCATCTCCTTGCTTGCTTCAGTCACCGCGACATACTCAGCCTCGGTTGTAGACAAAGTCACAATCTTCTGCAGACGTGAGACCCAGCTCACTGCTGTCGACGCTAAGGTATAAACATACCCCGTGGTGCTTCGCCTCGTATCATGATCACCGGCGAAGTCCGCATCCACGTATCCCTGCAGCACCAATTCCTTCCTCCTGAAACATAGTGGCTTGTTCGTTGTCCCCCTCAAGTACCGCATTATCCACTTCACGGTCTCCCAATGCTGCTTTCCTGGATTGCTTGCAAATCTGCTCACAACTCCCACTGCATGGGCGATGTCCGGCCTCGTGCAAACCATCGCGTACATGAGACTCCCAATGGCTGAAGAATATGGCACCCTGCTCATATGCTCTCTATCTGCATCTGTCTTAGGCGATTGCTCCTCAGATAACTTGAACTGACTTCCAAGGGGTGTGCTAACAACTTTAGCATTCTGCATGTTAAACCTCTGAAGTACCTTCTCAATGTATTCAGCTTGGCTCAATCTCAATGTCCCTTCAGCTTCATCCCTACTGATTCGCATCCCTAGAATCTGCTTCGCTGCACCCAGATTCTTCATTACAAATTCCATTGCTAGCTGCTTCTTCAAACTGTTTATCTCTTCTAAACACGGTCCTGCTACCAACATGTCATCAACATATAATAACAAAATAATAAAGCTAGACTCGAACCTTTTGAAATAACAGCAATGATCCGAATTGCATCTTCTGTAGCCATTGTTCTGCATGAAGTTATCAAACTTCTTATACCACTGTCTCGGAGCCTGTTTCAAACCATATAAGCTCTTCTTGAGCTTGCACACCATCTCTTCCTTTCCTTCTTCAATGAAGCCAACATGCTGCTTCATGTAGATTTTTTCATCCAAGTCACCATAAAAAAGGCAGTCTTCACATCTAACTGCTCAAGGAAGAGGTCTTCTGCAACTACCAAACTCAACACCACTCTGATGGTTGTGAGTTTCACAACAGGGGAAAATATCTCCGTGTAGTCTACTCCTTCCCACTGTTGAAACCCTTTCACGACTAATCTGGCCTTGAATCTCTTGCTTCCATCACTCTCCTGCTTGACCCGGTAGACCCATTTATTGTTCAAGGCTTTCTTCTGTGCAGGTAGCTGGGCTAACTCCTATGTCTCATTAGTGAGTAGAGAATCCATCTCCTCCTGCATCGCATGCTCCCACTGCTGAGATTCACTCACTTGCACTGCCTCTTCATAACACTCCGGCTCTCCGCTATCTGTTAAGAGTAGATAATCAAGTGACGAGATGTATTTGGGATTTGGTTTGGGTGCCCTGGATGACCTCCTAAGCTCCACGTCCTGGGCTTCTGCACCTGTAGTCTCCTCCATTCTACGGTCAGAACTGACATTGTTGCCCCCATCTGGAAATTCCTCCAAATCCATGTACTCGGATCCACCTGTATCCGTAATGCTGCTCCCACTGCTTTGGCTATCCTTGGCATTGTCCCTATCCTTGTACATCACCTCCTCATTGAATATTACATCCCGGCTCCTGATGATCTTCCTGTTCTTCTCATCCCAAAGGCGATACCCGAACTCATCAATGACGTATCTAATGAATGTGCACTTCTGTGACTTAGCTTCTAGCTTGTCCCTGACATGGTCACTGATATGAACATAAGCCACGCAACCAAATACCCGCAAGTGTGAGAGATTTATCTTCTTTCCACTCCAAACCTCCTCTGGAATCCCAAAATCTAATGGAACTGATGGCCCGTGATTGATAAGGTATGCTGCTGTATGCACCGCATCCGTCCAAAATGTCTTAGGCAGGTCTGCATGTAATCGCATGCTCCGCGCATGCTCTGTCAAGGTCCTGTTCATCCTCTCTGCAATGTCGTTCTGCTGCGGCGTCCCTGGAGTAGTCCTCTCTAAGCGAATCCCATTCGTAGCACAGAACCTCTTGAACTCCTCCAGCTCGTATTCTCCACCATTATCTGATCTCAAGCACTTCACCTTCAGTTCTGTCTCGTTCTCGACCATGGCCTTCCACTTCTTGAAGATCTCGAACACCTCTGACTTGTGCTTCATGAAGTAAACCCACACCTTCCTCGAGTGATCATCGATAAAGGTGACGTAGTATCTCGAACCGCCAAAAGAAGACACACACCCCATACATCTGTATGAATCAATTCTAGCTTCTGAGCCTTAGGTGACCTTCCACCCTTCTGGAAACTAACCCTCTTCTGCTTTCCAAAGATGCAGTCTTCACAAACCCCGACTTCCACGGTGTCGATCCCGGTTAGCTTTCCTTGTGAATGTCTCATGTGTCCCAGCCTATTGTGCCACAGATCTGTACTCTCCTTGCCAGCTGTAATTGCGAGGGTGTCACTCGCATGTGAAGTGAGGTAGAGAGTTCCTGTTTTATTACCTCGGGCAACAACCATAGTACCGTTGGAGATTCTCCACGAATCCCCGATGAATGTCGAAACGTAGCCTTCTTCTCCAAGCTGTCCCACCGAAACAAGATTCCTCTTCAGCTTCAGCACGTGTCTCACGTTCTTCAAATTCCACTTAGAGCCCTTTATCTGTATCTGCACGTCGCCCTTTCCAACAATATTGCAAGGTTCATTATCCCCCAAATATACTTTACCAAAGTCCCCTGCTATATAGTTCTGAAGTAGTTTCCTATTAGCAGTGGCGTGGAAAGAAGCTCCTGAGTCGATGACCCAAGAATCAGAATCGCTATCCATAGCAAGGATCAAGGCATCTTGCACAATATGAGCCTCCTGCTCACCCGCATCCTTCTTTGATGCTTTACAGACCGAAGACATATGGCCCTCCTGGCCACAGTTCCAACACTTCCCTTTGATGGACCTAACCTTCGAGTTCGGCCTCTTCTTCACTGATTTCGACCGATTCCTGTTCTGGTTCCCTTTCTTCTGGCTTCTGCTCTCTGCTCGAAACTTAGGGCTGAGCCTGAACCTTCTGATTCGGACGATTTCTTTCTAACCTCCTCGGATAGAATCCTGCTAACAACCTCATTCAGCTTTAACTTCTCTTTTCCCGCCGAATTGCTGATTACCGTCACACAACCTGCCCAACTATCCGGCAACTGTGATAGTAGTAGAAGGGCTTGCAGTTCGTCATCGAACGTGATGTCCACGGAGATAAGTTGATCAACAATCGTGTTGAACTCGCTGAGGTGCATCGTGAAGGACCGTCCTTCTGCCATCTTGAGGTTGAAAAGAGTTTTGACTAGATGTACCTTGTTTGTTGTCGACGGTTGCTCGTACATCTTCGCGAGCGCTTCCATAAGCCCCACCGTCGTCTTCTTCTTCAGAATATTGTGGGCTACTGATTTGGCGAGCGACAACCGTATTTTCCCTAGAGTCTTTCTATCCAGTACCTCTCAATCACCATCTGACTCCTCTTTCTTCTTTTCCTTTTTCTTGCCCATCAGCGGGTGATACAAGTCCTTCTAGTACAGATAGTCCTCCATCTGCGACTTCCAGTAGGCGAAGTCTGAACCGTCAAACTTCTCGATCTTTGATTTGCTTTCCTCTGCCATGGCTTTCACACAAATTGCTGAACGAAGCTCTGATACCAGTTGTTGGGGATTCAAAACAATCAATCAAACCCTTGCCCTTCCGGACCTTGTGTTGAAAGTAGGAAAGTAGGAAAAAACACCACAAATAAAGATTTAACCTTGCAAAAACAGTAAATGAGAAGAACACACAGATTTAACGAGGTTCGGCAACGTGCCTACGTCCTCGGGAGCCACACCACACAATCTCTTTATTAATTGAAGAAGAAATTACAAGCTCTCAAACAATGGGTTAATCTCTCTGAGATTCTCTCTCTCTTTGCAGTCAAAAAGCTCTCCTTTTTGATGTAGTACAAACCCTAAAATCGTATGGGGTATATATAGAATCCTGGGTGAAACAGATTCCTAAACAGAACAGGAAACTGCCAAATTTACTCGCGGTCGACCGACGTGGTCGACCGACGGTCTCGCGGTCGACCCCCCCCGGAGACCAGTTTACTTACAGGGTTTTGGCGGTCGACCGCCCCGGTCGACCGCGACCTGATCCAGGCTCTCCCAGCTTGTGTGCACGTTCGCGGTCGACCGACTCGGTCGACCGTGGATCTGTCTGCTCGTTTTCTCGTCCTTTTGATTCCATCTCTTGTCTCGAACTTTGGGTCTACACCTTAGACTAACACAATGAAGTGTTCAATATGAGTTTGAAAATCCAACCTAAGATAAACTAGAGTTTAGACAATACATATCTGTGAATCCTAACTATATGCATACTCTAGAGAACAGATACCTAAAGCTTGGTTTCTAAGAAAAGTTTAGATGCAATGTAAAATGAAAATAAACTAATGACATGCAAGAAATTTCTTAAAACATACAGGATTTGGACATACGCAG
>NC_033798.1:20265081-20304981 GCF_001876935.1 Asparagus officinalis | reverse complement strand
TGATACTAGTAACATGGAATATAAACTATATTCCATACACTGTTATTTCAAATGCATAAATGGTTTTGAGGTATTATATAATCGAACTAAGTTAAGCGTGAATTTTGATTGTGTCTGATCTCTTTTTGCAGCATTCATGATAAATCATATAACTTGGGAGGAGAACGGTATCCAAACTTGCTTAGAGGTCAACGTTAACCTGAAAGTAACTCTTGAGGTATGGCAGTCCCACCTTATACAACACTAAAGAATCGAACATTTTCCATGTGCAATTATATATTAATTATTTTCTCAGTGGTCTAGCAAAGTAGCTGAAATATATTGAGAATGACTCTTAAAATAAATACCCCCCTCCCCTCTCTTTTTAGCATGATAATTCATTTACAATCAAGTTATGGCATTTTGACCTTTATCTTTTGAACAAGAGGTACTTTTGGATTTTTATTTCCTTTTTTGTGGCATTCTCTTTTTTAGCAGCTATTTTGACCTGAATGAGATTTTAGGAATCTACTTTAGGGTACCTCCATGATTTTACGCCATCAGAGTGACCTTGAAATATATTTATTTTACAGTTGTTATTGATTCCATATATGTTTTTCTAGAATTTTCCGAAATCTACTTTGACTATATTATTACTGATTTATGAGTATGAAGTATGCTGGGATATTTCCTTGCAAAGTGTTGCCTCTAATATGAAATATGCCTGCAAGTGTGACATAAATCCTTTGCTACAGCCTTCGCCAATCTTCCCTTGATTAAAACTCATTAATGAGTGTTGTAATTACAGTATTACCTCCGAGTTCTTGATGTTCTTGAAAAAAATATGTTTTACCAATTGCAGATCTATACACAACCATTCAACTTGCTTCCAGTATCGGTGATAGAAAAGCCTGGAAATTTGTAAGTTCATGATCGGGTTGACAATTTAGGTAGCATGTCTATTTGCTGTTACTGCATCTATACTGTTTCCCTAGATGTGAATAGACCCTGAGTGAATCTGTTTTACTCTTAAAAGACCAAAGAAGTTCACTCAGGGGTATGCGCGCCAATAGAACTACAGGAGATTTATCTGCAATTAAGTGAAAATAAATGGCTCAATCTGCAATTAACCCTCATCTTAAAGAAGGCTAACCAAAAAAACTTTATATAAAAGCAATGCTTAATTAGAAGTGACATTTCTGTCTATATAACAGATAACCGCTCATTAACAAGTTTTATGTTGAACAGTTGTCACCATAAAACTCTCACTGTAAACTCCTTTCATGACCATCCAATTAAGCAATTTGAGCAAAATTATGGACCTTAGGGACTTAGTGCTTCTATAAGTATTAAAAATAGTTGCATGTTTCAGAGTTGAGCTAGGCCACATCAACCGTATTCATGATGCCGATATTGTAGATTAAAATTCAAAACTTTGATTTTTCAAATTGCAAACATGTACCATTGGGCATGCTGCACACATGGAATATCTAAAACAAAAAGTCCAAAAGAGTTTGGTTTACTTTTAATAACGTATCAAGAGGACAAAAATTAAATGCATTTTTATGAAAGTTCTAAAGCTTCGATTTAGGTAACACATCATACTAGTTTTTAGATAGTTAATGTATAGAAGATCATATGAAATAGCAAGGATTTTTTTTTGATGGAAAATAGGCATATTGCCCTATCATAAGGATGATATATAACCAAAATTGTGAGATACTTACAAAATAAGATATCTTCTAATGATTAAAACGATATCTCCAAGATGGAGAAAAAATCCTTATCAGTAGAAGATATCTTGGAGATAAGAACAAAAGAAAGCTACCAACAAAGAAAACAAACCGGAAAAACATAGTTTAACTACAAAATCCAATAAAAGCAAAAGCAACAGAGAGACCAAGACGCGGTTCAAGGGATCCCATTGTTGTTAGCACTCGACTCAAGGATATCTACAAGCCCGACGGATCGGATGATTTTCTTCATCTTTAGCGTCTTCTTGGAATTGAAAGCACCTGACCAGAAAAGAAGATAGTAAACTGACTTGTTGATGATTTGCTGAGGAGTGATAATGAGGTTAGAGAAGATGTGATCGTTGCGGGCTTTCCACAGGACCCAACTGATAGTTGGGAAACAGATACCCCATAAGAGGTGAACTGAAGCTTGGATAGATAAGTCAGAACAGATAGATAAGCACTGACCGAGATTGGTAGGGAGGGATCTTATGCCAATCTTAGAGAGGAATGGAGCCTAAATTTGGTTAGCCAGGTGACACGAAAGGAATAGATGATCATGAGATTCTTGTTCACTACAGAAGGAACAACAAGAGTATGGTAGCCAACCTTGAGAGGCTAATATGTCATTGGTCTTTAATCTTTGAGAACATAGGAGCCAGAAGAAGATTTGAACTTTACTAGGCAGCACTTTATTCCAAATGATATAGTTGTGTTGATATCGCAGACCACCATCTGCTAGCATAGAGTGAAGAAACATGACAAAGAATAATATTGAGTCTGATATGGACCATGTTGGACAATCAGATGTTGGAGTAGGATACAAGTTTGAAGCACATAGTAATTGAAGAAGAGCTTGCAATTGACCCCTTTCATCCTCTCCGCGGGGGCACCTGATAATAGGTTTTCATTCACAAATATCCCTTTGAAATTTCCCTTGGGATGCAATGGAAACATGTTTGGAGAAAGCAAGATCATAAACTTTAGGAAAGAGGCTTGCTAGAGAGTTGTCGCCTATCCACTTATCCTCCCAAAAGCAGACCCTAGACCCGTTACCGAGAGACCATTTTACAAAGGCAGGGAAGAATAGGTGACATGAATGAACATCTTTCTAGAATTTGGAGCATTGGTAGTGTGGTGGCGGACTATGTAGGTTGTGCTTGTAGATGGATTGAAGTACCCTACCTACATGGTTGCTGATGTCCAAGAATTTCCAGAGCCATTTGGAGAGGAGGGAAATGTTGAAGAGGTGAAGGTTAGTGACTCCCAAACCTCCACAAGCTTTAGGGGAGCAGACTATCCCCCATCTGTTTGGATGGTTGCCTCTATAGCTTTCAGAAGCCCCTACCCATAGGAAGTTGCATCTGATTTTGCCAGTATCCTTGATGAGCCATGAGGAAAGTTTAAAGAAAGACATGTAGTATAGGGGAATGGAGGAAAGTACTGATTTGAGGAGGATGAGGCGGCCGCCAATAGACAGTCGTTTGATTTTCCATAAGGAGAGTTTACGATGAAGGGAATCCAACAAAGGTTGACAGTCGGATCTGGATAAGGAGCCTTTCTTCAAGGGAAGTCCTAGATATTTGAAAGGAGGGAAAGCAAGAGTGCAGTTGAGGATATTGGTCAGGTGAGGGCCCTTGGTAGCTGATTTACCACTATAGAACATGTTAGATTTAGAGAAGTTTATGGCCAAACCTAAGACATTTTCGAAGAGGTATAGAATTGATTTAAGGGTGGTGATATCAGAGGAAGTGGCTTTGCAGAAAATAATTGTGTCATCTGCAAACTGCAAGGATTTGACGTCATTGAGCATGCCCTTGAGGTGAAGTTCAGAGAGGTCTCCGTGGTCGCAACTGCTGTGAAGCATCCTACATAGGACATCAGCAACCAGGAGGAAAAGCATGGGAGAGAGGGGATCTCCTTGTCTGAGACCTCTATGGCAAAAAAAGGGATTTGATGCAGTGTCGTTAACTATGACAGCTGATTTGGAGGAAAACAAGATGGATTTAATCCGTGATCACCATCTGTGTCCGAAGCCTCTAGCCTTGAGAAGGGACAAGAGGAAATCCCAACTCACACAATCAAAAGCTTTGTTGAAGTCTATTTTGAGGATGCAAGCCTCAATCTTTTTGGAGAAGCATTGGTTGATCATCTCGTGCCCCGGAACTATAGAGTCAATGGTAGACTTGCCACTTTGGATAGCAGTTTGAGTAGGATGGACCAAGGAGGACAGAAAGGGGTTTAGTGAAGATTTTAAACGTGCCATTGAGAAGGCTGGTAGGTCTAAAGTTGTAATATAAAAATCCAAATTTATGAATTTGAATCTATGTCCACATCTTCGAAACAATTCATAGTTGCCAACTTCAACTCAATATGTTGCCCTTTTATTGTCTAGAGTAAGGTAACAATTTATGCACAATGTGAGATGACAATACTATGGATATCATCTTAGGCCCCGTTTGTTAAAGGGTCAAGGAAGATGGATTAAGGAGAAGGATTAACACAATTAACCTACTTCATAATCCGAATGACTAAATTATTAACTCATTATAGAAGTTTTATTTAGCCATTGTGATCATTTTTAGTATTTGGGAATAATAAGGATTTTGACTATTTTCTTTATAATTAGAAGGGTTAACTCTCAATCCTTCTAAATAGGAGTACTAGCAAACCCTTTATTTTGATGGGTTAACTAATTTTAATCCCTCTAGAGGGGTTAGCTTAACTCTTCTATATTATTTATGTTTGGCAAATTATGAAGAGTTAACTCACTTTAACTCTTGTATAGATTTTTTGTGTTTGGCGGGTTAAGAAAGGGTTAAATCTCATTAACCCCTCACTTAACCCTTTGTCAAACGGTACCTTAAAGACTTTGATACTACTTGACATAGGAAGGTAAGTCTGCTTTATGATTATGAGAGACTGAGAACGGGGCTGTACTCTGATGTTAACAGGGTGATGCAAGGTCTCACCGACAAGCTTGTATCTTTGCTCATTGAGCAATTGCTCAAGGACTACGGTGCGTGGGTCGAAAAACAATCCAACCTCTCTTCTAAACCTTGATGTACTTTGTTATTTATTTTTGTATTCCCTTTTCCAGTTTTTAGTTGACAAATTTCAGCAATTACATGATTTCTTGTATCTGCTTAATAAAACTATGTTTTCGGTCACTCCATAATCGTGTCCAATTAGGCGATCAAGCTGATGAGAAATGTTGCTTCTAGCCCTAACTCATAAGAATCTTTGATGTTTAACAAAGAGCACTTATTATTATTTCCATCGCGTATGAAATCATGAGGGGCTGTTTATATGTCATAGAGATGAGTATCAAGAGGGATAAGACGTGGGTATGATGAAAGATTTCCTATAGCAATCTCCGATAACTCTAATAAACTCAGGAAATGAAAATAAGAAGGGACAAATTTTCAAAACCAACCCATTTGATAAACTATTCCCAAAAAAAGACTCATTTCAGTTTTATTTGCAAAAACCGACCTGGTTTCAGCCTCAGCACTGAAACCAGGTCGGTTTTTGAAAAAAAGTTTCCGAAACTCCACGGGAGTTCAACTCCCGTGAAGTTTTGTTATGAGAAAAAACTTCACGGGAGTTGAACTCCCGTGAAGTTTCGTAAAGTTTTTTAGAAAAACCGACCTGGTTTCAGCGACAGTGCTGAAACCAGGTCGGTTTCTCTAAATAAATCTGAAACGGGTCGTTTTTTGCAATTAGTTTATCAAATGGGTTGGTTTTGAAAATTTGTCCAAATAAGAAGAGAGGGAAAAACAAAACTTCATGGTTATGTGTGGTCTATTTAGAGTAAAAAAATATCATGATATAGTTTATAGAAAGACTTCTAAGAACTTTAAAGCAAACATGAAATTTTTGGTGTTGTGGAGGCAGCAGCTCAGGAAAGGAATTTTCAGTAGAGAATTTCATCATCAGATCAGTAAGGAATTTTCTTCCAGAAAATAAAGGGATCCTCAGTTTGTTGTTTCCAGCAATGGCCAGAGAAACTGCAATTCCTAATAAACAAACGTACTCACTCAATTTGTGCAAAAAAAGAAAGAATTTACCTCTCAATGACATAAAGGTCTTTAGCATATGGAAACATATCATCATCGGATCAACAATTCCATGGCTTTATTACGTTTGGGAACTTCCATAAGCAAAACAGTATCCAGCGATGAGAGCAGGTTTTATTAGAACAACCCCATTACAATATGTTGAGAAGTAACATTTTAAGTAACTTTTCACTCGATAGGAGCTTTAATTCCAGGAAGCAAGAAGTATTCATTCCAAGGAATACCACGAGTCACCGAAAGTGGCCCAAGTATACCCATATTCCTCATATATATATATGGAAATGTTTTCCTAAGGTGACACATTAGATTCCCACCTAAGGACGCGGCCTAAAATCACATCATTCCCTAATTTGTTTTTGTGATCCGCTCCGTTGAACTTGATCTACACGTCCTTAAACCTAAACACACCAATTTTGGGGTGAACCCGTCGTGTTTTGACCCTTCATCCACTCACCGTAATTTTAACGGTTTCGAATGAATAAAACTTTTTGCACGACTCAACGAAGGGTTAAAACACGACGGGTTCAAAATTGGTGTGTTTGGATTTAAGAACGTGTAGATCAAGTTCAACAGAGCGGATCACAAAAAAAAATTAGGGAATGATATGATTTTAGACCGCGTCCTTAGGTGGGAATCTAAGATGTCACCTTAGGAAAACATTACCCATATATATATATATATTATATATATATATGAAAAGTGTTCCTAATGTGACGTCTTAGATAACCATCTAAGGACACGGCCTAAAATCACATGATTGAGCTACATTATGGATGATCTGTTCCGTTGAACTTGATCTATATATTCTAAAACCCCAACACACCAAGTTTGGTATGAAACCATAATCATTTGACCATCCGTCGAGCCATGTGAAAAGTTCTATTCATTCGAAACCGTTAAAATTGATACGAGTGGATATGTGAAAAGTTCTATTCATTCGAAACCGTTAAAATTGATACGAGTGGATGAATGGTCAAACGACGACGGATTCACCCCAAACTTGGTGTGTGATGAATGGTCAAACGACGACGGATTCACCCCAAACTTGGTGTGTTGGGGTTTTAGAATATGTAGATCAAATTTAACGGAGTGGATCATCCACAATATAGTTCAATCATATGATTTTAGGTTGCGTCCTTAAATGATTATGTAAGGCGTCACCTTAGGAACACAAAATGGTCTAGCCGAATCATTTATTAAACAACTTCAATTAATTGCAAGGCCATTGTTAATGAGGTCTAAACTTCCTCTATCTGCTTGGGGACATGCTATATTACATGCAATAACACTTGTAAGAATTATGCCAACAAGTTATCATATTTATTCTCCCTTACAATTAGTTCTTGGCCACGAGCCCAATATTTCTTATTTAAGAAATTTTGGTTGTGCGGTATATATTCCTATTGCACCGCCTCAACGTACTAAAATGGGCCCTCAAAGAAGATTGGGGATATATGTCGGGTATGAATCACATTCTATAAATAAATATATTGAACCATTAATATGTGATTTATTTACTGCAAGATTTGCAGATTATCATTTTGATGAATCACATTTCCCGACATTAGGGGGAGATAAAGATCAACCGAAAAAGGAAATTACTAGGAAAATATCATTAGACTTTCTTGATCCTCGTACAAAAGAATGTGAACTGGAAGTTCAAAGGATTATACATTTACAGAAAATTACAAATCAATTATCGGATGCTTTTAGTGATTCTAGAAGAAATACTAAATCGCATATTCCAACAGAAAATGCTCCGATTAAAATTGATATCCCAGAAGGACAAATTAAAAGTGCTAATGAATCTAAAGCACGCCTGAAGCGTGGGTAGACCTCTTGGTTCCAAAGATAAGAATCCTCGAAAGAAAAGAGGATTGAATGATCAAAATATTACTAATAACAAAATTCAACCTCCTGAAGAGGTCTCTCCTAAAAAGCCAACTCCTGAAGAGAATGAAACTATAGAAAATTTAATAAATTTTGTCATTACGGGAAAGAGTTGGAACCGAAGAGAAGTAATTGTCGATAATGCATTTGCATATAATGTAGCACTTGATATTATGGAAGAAGACGAGGATAATGAACCCAGATCAGTTGATGAATGTCAGTGAAGAAATGATTGGTCAAAATAGAAAGATGCGATCCAATCTGAATTAGATTCACTGGCTAAACGAAAAGCTTTTGGATCTGTAGTCCAAACACCTGAAGATGTAAAACCAGTAGGATATAAATGGGTATTTGTGAGGGAAAAAAAATGAGAAAAATAAAATTGTAAGATATAAAGCAAGACTTGTAGCCCAATGATTTTCACAAAGATCGGGATTTGATTATGATGAGACATATTCTCCAGTAAAGGATGGAATTATATTTAGATATCTTGTGTGTTTAGCAGTACATGAAAAACTTGATATGCGTCTGATGGACGTAGTTACTGCTTATTTATATGGAACATTAGATAATGATATCTGTATGAAAACCCCTGAAGGATTTAGCATGCCTGTAGCATGTAAATCAAATCCTAGAGAAATGTATTCCATTAAGTTGCAAAGAACTTTGTATGGACTCAAGCAATCTGGAAGAATATGGTATAACCGCCTTAGTGAATGTTTAGTCAAAGAAGATTATATAAATGACCCTATATGTCCATGCGTTTTCATAAAAAGGAATGAGTCAAATTTTATGATCATTATTGTATACGTTGATGACCTTAATCTGATTGGAACCCTTGAAGAGCTCCAAAAGGCGATTGAATATTTGAAGAAAGAATTTAAGATCAAAGATTTTGGGAAAACCAATTTTTGCCTTGGTTTACAAATTGAGCTTTTAGAAAATGAGATTTTTGTACTGCTTATACCGAGAAGGTGTTAAAGCGGTTCTACATGGATAAAGCACATCCATTAAGTACCCCAATGGTTGTCAAGTCACTTGATCCTGCTAAGGATTCTTTTAGACCAAAAGAGGAAGATGAAGAGATTCTTGGTCCTGAAGTATCACATCTCAGTGCAATAGGTGCACTAATGTATCTTGCTAATTGTACAAGACCAGATATATTATTTTCTGTGAATTTATTAGCAAGATTTAGTTCATCTCCTACAAAACAACATTGAAACGGTATAAAGCATATTTTTCGCTATCTCCAAGGAATAATTGATCTTGAATTATTTTAATTCTTATAATTCTCAACCTGGATTGCTTGGATATGTTGATGCTTGGTATTTATCTGGCCCGCATAAAATAAGGTCTCAAACTGGTTATTTATTTACATGTGGTGATACCACTATTTCATGGCGATCTACGAAGCAATCAATTAATGTCACTTCTTCAAATCATGCTAAAATAATAGCAATTCATGAAGCTAGTTGAGAATGTATTTGGCTAAGATCAATGATCCACTATATCTGAAAGAATAGTGGATTGTCTCCTGAAAATAAAAATCCTCCGACTATTTTGTTTAAAGACAATGCAGCTTGTATAGCTCAATTAAAAGGAGGATACATTAAAGGAGATAGAACGAAACACATTTCACCAAAATTCTTCTTTACACATGATTTGCAAAAGAATGGTGAGATCGTTGTGCAAAAAATTCGATCGAGTGATAATCTGGCAGATTTATTCATCAAGGCATTGCCGACTGCAATTTTTGAGAAATTGGTAAAAAATATTGGAATGCGTCGGTTGAAAGATCTCAAATGATATTTGAATCAGGGGAAGAAACTAATGCACAAGAATAGTGTACTCTTTTTCCTTCACTAGGATTTTTTCCCACTGAGTTTTTTCCTAGTATGGTTTTAACGAGGCATATTCTTTGTGTAATATTGGACATCCAAGGGGGAGTGTTATGAAACAATTAAATGATGTGGATGTCCATTTAGTTTCCCAAAGAGATTGATACATGTATTACCTCTTGATATTCTCTATAAGTAATTAATATGATTCATATATCATCATCTTAGTTTGTATATAAATAGAGGTATTCCTACCTCACTTTGTAATGAGAAATTAAGGAAATAATATTCTTTCTACTTCTTGTCTACTTTCTCTATTCTACTTTATTAGTTTTATAACATCCCAATATTTATTGCAGCCAATTTTATCGTAGCTATTTTAATGAAATGAGAATCTATTTAACCACGCCCCACCTAATTGTTGCTTCCAATAACTGAAAGGAGAAATTTAGCTGCAGCAGTTGCTTAATTATGCAATTTTATCTCCTTGAATAATAGCTCATTACACGATTCGTAAGGAAAGATTACATAAATACATGGAGACGGATAGACATATGGCTAATTGATTGCTTCCCTATAAAACAAGTAAACAACCAAGTTCCAAGAAAACGAAAACAAGGACTGGTAATTTGAAACTCGAGTGATCGAGGGTAATAACGCAGAAATAAGGTTATTTAAGCGTGTTTTTTTTTTCAAACAGGGAGTATAATTAATCTTCCATTAATATTAATGGAGAAATGAACAGAAGTAAGTACAGGAGGTTATACGTTGACAAAATAGCACGTATAGGTTGCATTAAGAAACTCTTATAATTAAAGATGAGCAAACCAAGCATGCCATTGGTAGGGGTGTCCAAAAAGCCCGCCTGCCAGGCCCGGTCCTCGGACCGGAACCCGGTCCAAGTCCGGGCTCCGGGTCAGGCCCAGGCCACCTCTTTGGTGCCCGGCCCGGGCCAGGCCAGGCCCGGAATAGTAGTTTTTTATATTTTTTATATTTTTTTATATGTATTATATATGTATAATATATGTATATATAAATATATATAATATGTATATATAATATATTTTTATATATGTATAATATATGTATATATATAATATATGTATATATAATATATTTCTATATATGTATAATATGTCATATGTGTGTATAGTATATAAGTATATATAAGTATACTCTCTCTTATATAAGTACTAGTTTTTACACACGTGCAATGCACGTGATTTAATACCATGATTAAGTATTTTTGACAGTTTGTGCTCATTTTTTCTTTAAACTCTTACATCCCGATTATTTTTTTATGTTTGTTTAAATGGGATACACCCAATTTAAATTTTCATGTTGATATTTGAATTGACAAAAAACAAATATAATTTAAAAATAATTTGAATTTTCATATTATTTTTGACCGATATGAAACTAAGCTTTATTTGAGAAAGTATAGCATTGCAAAGTGAAAAATATTAAAATAGTGTTATACAAGGAATGTGAATATTTAAAACCAATATGGCAAAATGATTGATTTAAAATATGTTAAAACGATGCAAAAGAGAATATGAAGTTTATTCCTAATCATTGATAGACTTCATAAAAAATATAAATTAAAGATTAATGCTAACTCTAGTATACTTTTATATGATAAAAACATCCACATAAGAATATAAAAGTACTGAAAAAAATTCATGAAACTCCCTTCTAAAGATTCCTAATTTCACTCAAAATAATTAAACTATTCTATAAAATATTCATAAAATATTGTTTTTATTTCTTCTATTTTATTTTTTATTGAGTTAAGATCAATCCTTCTTCAGGTTTATCATTTATCATTTCTCGGATAATTCTAGAGTATTGTCTTTATCATCTACATTAATTGTGACATCAGGCTAATTTTGTATTTTTTATGCTATTATCTTTCCTAGGCTCGTTAATTTTTTATCATCTCATTTAACTTTACAAAGAAGTCAAATGTACTTATGATGTTCAACACAAACTGCTCAAAATATAGACTTTGATTTTTTTCTATTTCAATGAGAATAAATATTAATTTCATATATATAAAATTCTTTGTGTTCCTAATTTATTACTTAAATAAATTAGAAGCTATCTCTTTATTTTCCTCTAAAATGAATTCTTCTGATGTGCATCCAATAAGAATTTCTGTTATTTCAATAATATTACCTTTGCTCTATCCCTGTCATTTTCCATAAAGATCTAAACTAAATACCTGCATTATTCATTACCAATTTCTCTTAGATTATAATATTAATATTTAATTTGAAGAACACAGTATGGAATTTATGAATACTTACTAATTTTTCTTATGTCTTCCATGGAGATTTTTTCTTTGATTAGGATAAAGTTATTAAATTATTTTTTAATGTAACTCATTCAGTGCTTCATTAATAGATATGTCTTATGTTAATGCCAATTCAAGTGATTCATTGACGTTTTCTGAATTTTAGATTTATTTCCATCACTTTCCCATTTGCAATGGAAATAACTCAATTCTTTTAAAGTTATCTCTAAATATTCTAATAGTTTCTCCATATGTAATTCCTTGTATTCTTTTACCCTATAAATATTATTAACGTCAAAGATTAAAGTTTCTAAATTAAAATCAATTAATGCTAAGGTATAATATTATAGTGTTTTATCATTTCTATGGATTTAAACATCTATCAATTAATGTTACGAATGTATTTTGGCTACCCCAACTTATTACTAAAATTATATGAAATTACTTTAATTTATATAGTGCCGATAATTTTTAATCTATAATATTTTTAAAAATTTTATCCATTAACCGGATGTTTTTAATCAATTCTTATTGTTTTTGTTTACCAGTATCAACTTAGACTATTCTTAGATGCTGAAAATGGATAGTAAATCCCTAAATTAGAAATTTTAATATATATATATATATATATATATATCTTGTTCTTAGATTCTTCATCATTCTTCCTATCTTCAAGTTGTACTTCATATGCCATAAGATTACCAATAAGATTTTCAACCGTAAGAGTTGACAAATCATTGGCTTCTTCAATAGCGGTAACTTTCTTTTCCCATTGTGGAGTAAGTGAACGAAGTATCTTTCTTACCATCTCCACTTGAGTATATGTTTTTCCAAGACCAATAAGAGAATTTGTGATGTCGGTGAATCTTGTGAACATTTCTCCAATAGTCTCATTTTCCTTCATCTTGAATAATTCAAATCTGTGCACAAGAACAGAAATTTTAGATTCTTTAACTTTAGTAGTACCTTCATGAGTTACCTCGAGTGTGTGCCAAATATCATATGCGGATGTGGCCGTTGACACCCTATTGAACTCATTCTTGTCAAGTGCACAAAATAAGGCATTCATTGCTTTAGAATCCAAATTCGCATTGTTCCTTTGAGATGTAGTCCATTCCGCGAAAGGAGTTGTTGGTTTCTCATATTTTGTTTCAACGACGTTCCAAAGTTCGTAGCCAAGAGATTGGAGATAGATCTTCATCCTACACTTCCAGTAGTTGTAGTTCGTGCCATCGAACATTGGAGGACGATTTGTAGAGTGACCTTCCTTGAATTGTGATGTATTTGACAATGCCATCTTTCACCTTGCTCTGATACCAAATGTAGGATCTGAAATAGATACACTTGAACACTAGAGGGGGGGTGAATAGTGTTCTTTTAAAATTATTGCAAAGTAGATAATAAATTGCAAAGAAAAAATGGCAATCTCAGAAATTTGCAAACACAAACACAAGGATTTTATACTGGTTCCACCAAACTGGTGTACATCCAGTCCCCAAGCAAATCCCGCTTGAGAGTTTTCACTATGATTTTGAATAAACTTACAAAATCAAATGCAAACCTGACCAATTTGCAAGTTCCTGCAAATTGCAACACCAATTGACAAACTCCTTGTCAATTTGAACACCAATCTCTAACCCAAGAGACTAACCCTCTCACAACCGAGAGAAAACTTGTTGAAGAAGAACACAATGATCCTATAAGCCTTGAATGTGTAATAATGTGCAGCAGTGGCTTAGGATTCTTTTAATCTTTGTAAAATTGCCTAATTGATTTGTTTTTGATGAAAGTATATAGGCAATTTCAGAAACTCTTCTTTTTCAGAAAATCAGAATGTTTTTCACTTAGGAAATTGCTTAAGAATCAAAGCTTATGGGTATGTATATATCTTTCATTTTTCTGAACAAATAACCTATATATACCCCTTGAAAAGACAAGTTTTTAAAGTTTGAAAACGTTTAAAAACGGCCAAAAACTGTCAGATATTCAAATTCTGAAAACTGAAAAACTGTCTCTTGTAGTCGACTACTGTAGTCATTAGTCGACTACACTGAGTTCAGACAGACTCTGTGTTTTCGGAAAATGTTCTCAGTAGTCGACTATAATGATAATTAGTCGACTACACTGAGTTCAGACAGAAACTTGAAAACTTATATTTTTCTTCAGTAGTCGACTACTGTAGTCATTAGTCGACTACACTGTAAAAAGACAGAAACTTATGTTTCTGTCAAACATCTCAGTAGTCGACTATAATCTCTATTAGTCGACTATACTGTAAAAAGACAGAAACTTGTATTTGAGTTATATACATGATTAGTCGACTATTATTCTAATTAGTCGACTATTAAGATCAAATATTCAGAAATAATGAGTTTTTATAATTAAGTTTTAACTATTATTCTAATGGTTAACATAGGGGATTTCTATAGTTAACCAACACACTAAGCCTGTGTTAGTGTGTTCTAAAATTGTGTGTGTGTGCGTGTGTGTGATCAAGGCTTGTACAAATATTCTAAGCAAAGAAAAATTCAAATACATTATCTTTTGTTCTTCATTTTCTTTACTTCAAAATGCCTTGATATCCACTTGCACTTGTTCATATTCTGATATTGAAATCTGCATACGAAAGTTAGTATACACACAATATAAATTGTTATCATCAAAACATTATCATGGAGATATGATTATGATTAGGATAGATTAAGGTATAAATAAAATATTCAAAATAGTGAAGGGTAATATTGATCATTGAAAATTAGAATTTGATTATAGATAAGGTAGTTCAAACTATAAAGAGGTATATTTGTCTAAAAAAGATTTTCCGAACTCGTGCTTTTAAAGGGAGTATGATATATATGTATAAGTATATATAAGTATACGATCTTATATAAGTATATATAAGAATACTCTCTCTTATATATGTATAATGTATGTATGTATGTATATATTCTCTCTCTTAGTATATATGTATATATAAGTATACTCTCTCTTATATATGCATACTCTCTCTTATATAAGTATATATAAGTATACACTCTTTTATATATGTATAATATATGTGTGTGTGTGTGTATATATATACTCTCTCTCTCTCTCTCTTAGTATATATGTATATATAAGTATACTCTCTCTTATATATGTATACTCCCTCTTATATAAGTATACTCTCTCTTATATATGTATAATATGTGTGTGTGTGTGTGTGTGTATACTCTCTCTCTTAGTATATAAGTATATACAAGTATAATATATTACAACGGCTACTTCTTCCCCATTGGCCCAACGGGCAACGGCTACTTATGCAATTCTCTCTCTCTCAAGTTATAACTTATAAATATATACAATATATTTACATATAATATATGTATATATAATATATAGTTACATAATAATTTGTAAGTATATACTAATACATAATTATATAAAATATAATAATGTTAATTTAATTTTTAGCATTTTTTTATTAAAAAAAGAAAAGAAAAGAAATTAAAAAAAACCTAGTTGGGATGTACTTATCTATTGTGATGTGATGAATTCCAAAATAAATTTATACTTGTAATTTGTAAATGATTTATTAATTATTAATAAAGAATTTATTTTTATAATTTTTTATTTGTAATTTATGTAATGTTAAGTGATTAGTAAAATTATTATTTTTTATTTTTTTTGTATTTTTTTTGTATAATTTTAATTTTAAATAGAATTTAAAAAATAATAATAAACCGAGCCGGCCCGGAACCCGGCCCGGTCGGGCCCAGCCCGGACCCGGCCTGGGGTACCTGGGTCCAGGTCCGGGCCCGGGCTCCGGTTTTGCCCGGCCCGGGCCCGGATTTTTGGGCCGGCCCGGATGGACACACCTAGCCATTGGTTTGGACTGCCTTCAAATTAGACTCACGTCGTGCCTTCTTTTTTTTTCCGCCCCCTCTATATTCTGTAGGAACCATGTGCAAAAACCTCTTACAGTGGTAGAATGGAAACAAAAATGCAAACCATAATTCATAGAAGTAATTTGATTCGCTTGGTTTCTATGAAATAGTATTTCTACAAAGAAGAGAGAGTGGGCGTTTTTACAGAAACCTAATTTCTGTAGTTTTGAGTGAAAATGGCCAAGAAACTTGATGCATGGCAATATTTTCCTTTAAAAAATAGCTCCACTTCTATAAAATAGGGGGGAAGCGATTTTCTTGAAATGTTTCATTCCCGTTTGTTTACTTTTGAACCACGCTTAAGAAAATGGTTTGTCTAGAAATACACTGTGTTTTTAAAGTATAAGAAAGGATAGTTCTCCTAGAAAAATTGGGAACTCCTTGGAAAAAGAGTTTTAAGTTCTCTTTTCCAATTCCCTTTTTAGGAAATCAACTAAACAACTCTAAATAAATAACCCGATAAAAAAAGGAAAGAGAGGAAAAAATAAAGAAGAGTTTTCAATAATAATCCCTCAAATCTTTAGTATTTTGACATTAGCCTATCAAAATATTGAAATTAAGAACAAATTTTATAATATTTTATAAGTTAATCCAAGTTTAATCCCTTCTATCATCCTACCAGAGCCTCTGAATAGTGTGGCGATGCTCTAGCCTAGCATGTGGAGCTAAAGGGGACACTATGGTAGTTGCAGTGCCCCCTAATG
The DNA here is from genome assembly GCF_001876935.1 of Asparagus officinalis. NCBI lineage: Eukaryota > Viridiplantae > Streptophyta > Magnoliopsida > Asparagales > Asparagaceae > Asparagus > Asparagus officinalis. The sequence goes on along the minus strand of NC_033798.1, from coordinate 20,288,536 downwards.
GCTGAGATCACCCATCATTACGCAGCTTTTGTAATTGTTGGTTTCGAGAGTGTAGACTCAAACCTGGAAGCACAAGCACACAACAAAAAAAGAAGCAATCAGTCGACTGATAAGAAATATTGGCGGATCGATTCAAATGCCAGGAAACAGGAAAGTTTCTGTTCGGTCGACCTACGAATTATCAGTTGACTGATAACGTGCACGAGCAGTCCTGAGAAAAAACACCTTCTAGTTAGTCGACCGATAACTCGTATCGGTCAACCGGTAGCGGCAAAAACAGAAACCCAGTCTTTTTGGGAATCTATTTTGATTAGGGTTTCATATATATTGAGGGAGTGTGGCTATTGAAAAACGTGTCTTTTATCAGAGATTAGTGAGAGAGATCTCAGAGAGAGAGTGTGTAGCCTATTGCAAGCTTTGTAATCTTCTTCAATAATCAAGGAATTTCTAGTGTGACTCTCGAGGACGTAGGCACATTGCCAAACCTCGTTAAATCTAGTTTTCTCTCTTTTATTTATTCTTTCCTGTAAGTTTTTCGATTCGCTCTTTAATCTGGAGGGCACAGGTTGTCGATTGTTCAACCCTAATAACTAGTATCAGAGCTTTATTCAGCAAGTGTGAGAGCTATCGAAGAAGAAAGCAATTTGAAGATTGAGAAGTTTGACGAATCAGACTTCGCCTACTGGAAGTCGTAGATGGAGAACTATCTGTACCAGAAGGATCTTTATCGCCCGTTGATGGGAAAACTAAGAGAAAGAAGAAGGATGAGACCTGTGAAATACTGAATAGGAATGCTCTATGATAGATCTGGTTATCGCTCGCAAAGTCAGTCACCCACAGCATATTGAAGGGGAAGATGACGGTGCGGCTTATGGAAGTACTCATAAAGATGTACGAGCAACCGTAGCCAGAAGGATATTCCTTTACGTTGCATCTCAGCAAGTTTAACACGATTGTTGATCAACTCATCTCTGTCGACATCATGTTTGATGATGAACTACAAATCCTACTGATACTATCGCAGTTGCCGGATAGTTGGGCAGGTTACGTGACCGCAATTAGCAACTCGATAGAAAAGGAGAAGTTGAAGCTGAGTGAGGTCATCAATATGATTCTATCTGAGGAGGTTAGAAGGAAATCGTCTGAATCAGAATATTTAGGTTCAGCCCTAAATTTTGAATAGAGAGGCCGAAGTCAGAACAAGGGTAACCAAAATAGGAAGCGGTCAAAGTTGAAGAAGAAAATGTCGAACTCAAAGGTGAGGCATATCAAAAGAAAATGCTGGAACTATGGCCAGGAGGGTTACATGTCTTCAGTCTGCAAAGCGCCAAATAATGATGCAAATGAGCAGGAGGCTCATATTGTGCAAGATGCATTGATCCTTGCTATGGACAGTGACACTGATTCATGGGTTATTGATTCGGGAGTCTCGTTCCACGCTACTGCTAATAGGAAGCTTCTTCAGAAATATGTAGCAGAAGACTTTGGGAAAGTGTATTTGGGGGACAATGAGTCTTGCAGTATTGTGGGAAGAGACGATGTGCAGATTCAAATGAATGGTTCTAAGTGGTCTCTGAAGAACGTCAGACATGTACCAAAGCTGAAGATGAATCTTATTTCAGTTGGCCAGCTTGGAGTAGAAGGCTATGTTTCGATATTTATCGGGGATTCGTGGAAGATCTCCAACGGTACTATGGTGGTTGCTCACGGTAAAAAAATCAAAACTTTCTACTTAACTTCACATACGAGTGACACCCTCGTAATTGTAGCTGGCAAGGAAAGTACAGATCTATGGCACAATAGGTTGGGACACATGAGTGAGAAAAATATAAATATTCTACACTCTCAGGGAAAGCTATCCGATATCGATTCAGTGGAAGTTGGTGTTTGTGAAGACTGCATCTACGGGAAGCAAAAGAGAGTCAGTTTTCAGAAGAGTTGATGACCACTCAAAGCTCACAAACTAGAGCTTGTTTATACAGATGTATGGGGTCTAGCTAGCGTGTCTTCTCTTGGCAGTTCAGCATACTATGCCATCTTTATCGACGATCACTTGAGAAAAGTGTGGATATACTTCATGAAGCACAAGTCAGAGGTGTTTAGAATCTTCAAGAAGTTGAAAGCCATGGTAGAGAACAAGACAGATCTGAAGGTGAAGTATCTAAGATTGGACAATAGTGAAGAATACGAGCTGGAGGAGTTCAAGAAGTTTTGTGCTCTGAATAAGATTCGCTTAGAGAGGACTACTCTAGGAACACCGTAACAGAATGGCGTTGTAGAGAGAATGAACTGAACATTGACAGAGCGTGCAAGGAGCATGCATTTACATGCAGGTCTACCTAAGACAATTTGGGCAGACGCGATGTATACAATAACTTACTTGATAAATCATGGGCCTTCAGTTCCTTTAGATTTTGGGATTCCAGAAGAGGTTTGGAGTGGCAAGAAAGTTAATCTCTCGAATTTGAGGGTCTTTGGTTATGTGACATATGTTCATATTAGTGACCATGTTAGGATAAGCTAGAAGCTAAGTCACAGATGTGTACATTCATTGGATACGACACTTGATAGGTTCGGATATTGTCTGTGGGATGATAAGAACAGAAAATCATCAGGAGTAGAGATGTCTTATTTAATGAAGAGGTGATGTACAAGGACATGGACAATGTCAAGGATAGCCAAAGCAGTGGGAGCAGCACTAAGGATGCAAGTGGATCCGAATGCATGGATTTAGAAGAACTTATAGATAGGGGAGACAATGCCAGTTCTGACCGAAGAACGAAGGAGACTCCAAGTACAGAGATATGTACCTAAGGCGAGGAGCTTAGGAGGTCATTCAGAGTACCCAAACTAAATCCCAGATATCTTTTATTGCTAGATTACTTACTTTTGACAGACAGTGAAGAACCAGAGTGTTATGAAGAGGTAATACAAGTTAGTGAATCTCAGCAATGGGAGCACGCGATGTAAGAATAAATGTATTCTCTCTACTCGAATAAGACATGGGAATTAGCCCAGCTACCCGCAAAAGAAAGCCTTACATAACAAGTGGGTTTACCGGGTCAAGCAGGAGAGTGATGGAAGCAAAAGATACACGGGCAGATTAGTTATGAAAGGGTTCCAACAAAGGGAATGAGTAGATTATACAGAGATATTTTCCACCGTCGTGAAGCTTACAACAATCAGAGTGGTGTTGAGGTTAGTAGCTGCTAAAAATCTCTACCTTGAGTAGTTGGATGTGGAGACTATCTTTCTTCATGGTGACTTAGATGAAGAAATCTACATGAAGCAATATGTTGGTTTTATAATAGAAGGAAAGGAAGAGATAGTGTAAAGGCTCAAGAAGAGCTTGTACAGTTTGAAATAGTCACCCAAGACAGATGCAGAGAAGGATTTCATGACCAGAGTGACATACTCGTCAGACATTGGTAGTCTCATGTATATGATGGTTTGTACGAGGCCGGATATCGCCCATGCAGTGGGAGTTGTGAGCAGGTTTTTCAGTAATCCAGGGAAGCAGCATTGGGAGGCCGTAAAGTGGATATTGCGATACTTGAGAGGGACTACAGATATGCCACTGTGTTTTGGGAGAAATGAGTTAGTATTGCAGAGATACGTGAATGCAGACTTTGCCGGTGATCATGATATAAGGGGAAGTACCAGAGTGTATGGTTTTACCTTAGGGTCGACAGCAGTGAGCTGGGTCTCACATTTGCAGAAGATAGTGATGTTGTCCACAACTGAGGCAGAATATGTCGTAGTGAATGAAGCTAGCAAGGAGATGATTTGGTTGACCGGATATCTGAAAGAGTTGGATCTGAAGCAGGGAAACAGAGTTCTATATTGTGATAGCCAGAGTGTTATACACCTTACCAAGAATCCAGAATATCATGTTAGAACAAAACACATCGACGTACGTTACCACTTCATACGCTCGCTGGTAGAGGACGGGAAGTTACTATTGGAAAAAATTTTGGGGAACCAAAATCCTGCAGATATGTTGACTAAGACAGTAACCATCGAGAAACTAAAGTTGTGCATAACTTCAGTTGGTCTTCACGCGTAGGAGATGAGGGCGGAGCCACACTAGGAGGATAAGTGGGATCACCAAGAATGATGTTGATTGAAGAAAGAAATTTTTTCGAGGAGGAGAAGATGCTTGCAAAGATAGCTAAAGTTCGGGAGAACTTGTTGATGGAGGTTTGGTCTCCAAGTGGGAGATTGTTGGTTTCGAGAGTGTAGACCTGAGCTGTAAAACCCCGATAATTTTTGAATGATATATTAATATGAGATTAATTATGATATATGGATATTTAGTATGATAAATATCATTAAATAGTATATGAGTATAATACTATGTGTTTTGAGTATGAACGAGTTCATACATGAGAGAGAAAAGAGTCGAAACATGCTCATTGGCCAAACTCATGAAAAACTAGTAAAATCCCAGTCCGATCGACCGCCGCGGTCGACCGCAGCCCAGTCGACCGTCACGGTCGACCGCGATACCTGTAGCCTGTTTTTCTCCTGTTTTGATATATATATGAGTTTTTCACGTTTTTCTCAGTTTTCCTAAGAACCATAACAGTCACCAAAACCCTCAAACCCTAGTTTGTTTTTTTGGAGAAGATTGGAGGCTTTCGAGCGGGATTTTTTCTTGGTTTTTAGCTTTTGGAGTGGAGATCTCTTTCAACCTTGCTTCTAAAACAGTTTACAACAATCTCAGGCGAGTATCATCTCTACTAATCCCCCTCCCAGTTTTTAAAATGTTTTTAAAGAGATTTAAACATGTTTTGTAGAGCCTAAACGACTAGATTATGAATAAAAGACAACTCTTTTGTATTATATGTATAAAGATTAGGTCTTTTCATGCTAAAAAGGTTGAGAACGAATTTTACAGATGTATTTAAGATCTAAAGATGATTTTAAAACGTGGTTAATCTAAAGAAAGAAGTTTGATTCATCGTTTTGAGTTTTTATGCATGTTTTAGGGTTTTAAATATAAATATAATGCATAAAATCATGGTTATATATGTTGATTTTGTTTTCAGATATTTCTATCTGCTGTAACATGTTTGTATGCAAGATTTATGAAGTTTTTACCATATTTAAATCACAAAAACATGACGTGAACACGATACATATTAAAAATCTGAGAAGCTAAAAATCTGGGTCACGGTCGACCGCCACGGTCGACCGCGTGTAGGACAGAGACTTAGGTAGTCTTTGGATCCCGTCGCGGTCGACCGTCACGATCGACCGCCAGTCAGATGATGGCCGTGCATGTTTCATTTGGATTTTTTATTTGGTTTTCGAGCGATTCTCTCGACTTTGTACTGATAGACTACAATGTTAAGAGTTGTTGAACACCTGGGATAATGGTGAACTTCAGATGTGGACACGCACACCGAGATTTGTGCATGTATGCTTAGATTATGTTAGATTGACATACTTTTGACACAAGTTAAACTGATAAACACATATGAATAGTGTTGTTATATATGTACCCGGAAATAGGGAGATGAAACCTAGTTACCGTAGAACGATTGAGTAAGAGTATTACAATAGTATCGTTATTACATGTATCCAGAATAGGGAGATGATAAACTCTATTGCCGCAGAGCGATTGAGTAAGAATACTACAAGAGTATCGCTATAGCACAAGAAGATGCACACATAGGTATTTGATCAGTCGTAAGTTTTACTTCTATGATAGATTACTCGCGAGTAGGGTATTTCTTTTGAGATTTTGGCACACCCGTTATGGACGGCAGTTATATTCGTTTTGGTTTGATTGAAATCCTCTTATATTAGAGAAGGCTACTCAGGTGTAATTCGAGATGATGTTTTTATTCTTTATGTTGGAGATTTGAGTATGTTTTCTTGACTATTTATTTTTCATAGAGAGCTATATGAATGATTTGATATATGTAAGTACTGACTCTATTTTCTTATTATACTCCTACCCCTTCCCCTGGGGAGAGGTAGTGATGATCTCTCTAGCGCTTTGACGCTCGTTGTTTCCCCTCTTTCAGGCAGCGAGTCCGGCGCACGGAGAGTCGCAGGTTGATGAGACTTCTTAGTTGTCTATTTAGCTACTTATTATACCTTGTAGTTATTATAGAACTCCACATGTAGTTGATTATTTTCATATTCTAGATTTGTATTTTAGTTTAGAGTTGAGGGCTTTTGTGAGACTTTGTTTATTTGACTCATTGTATTTGAGATCTAGTTTACACTCAGAGATATTTCTATTCTATTTCAGTTGGGCTCATATTTGATATTTCTTATGCTTCTTCTGTGTATATCCAGTGTTGCCTATTTCTATTTTTGCCTGTCTATACCCTCACCTATTTATTGTTTCTACTAGAGAGATAGTGATTGTGATGGTGAAACATATCGTAGCATGGTGGTTGGTGCTTGGCAGGTTTGATAATCCGGGTTTTACTTGGGACTGCAGCCTTGTGTGAACCCTGGGGCGTCCCAGTTGGTATCAGAGCTCTAGTTCTAATATCCTTAGGATCGTCCCTGTGTCATATTATGGAGTTAGGATAGAGTTTCCTAGGGATCATGTATACAGGCCGCTAGGAATCCTTAGTATGAGTGAGGACGTACTATATATGTACGTGAAAAATCTAAATTTTTTTATGGCCGCTAGGAATCCTTAGTATGAGTGAGGACGTACTATATATGTACGTGAAAAATCTAAATTTTTTTATGATCTATTTGCTTTGAATAATAAAGCAAGGACGTACTATATATGTACGTGAAAAATCTAAATTTTTTTATGATCTATTTGCTTTGAATAATAAAGCACGATATGAGATATATGTGATACGATTTACTTATTAGTATATGTTATATCCTTCATGCTTGAGATCCTTTTTACTGCGTAATAAGCTTTATTTTGGGATTATAGATGTTAGGAAGAGGTCGTGGACGCCGAGTTACTCGTGCTCAGGGAGTTGAGCATGATGATAAGAAGCCCGAGCCACAACAGGCTCTGTAGTACTTAGTGGATCTCATAGCACCCTTGGCAGCACGTCTAGCAGCTATTGAGGAGCAGCTAGCAGACCAGGTTCGACAGGAGACTTATGTGCGTGAGGAGGCACCCGTTCAGGAGTCATCCGTTCGGGAGGAGATACCAGAGAGGACACCAACAATTGCACCACTACCCCAGTTGATGACGGAATTGCTGATTAGGAAGCTTGGTTTCGTTTGGTAGAGAGGTATCAGAAGTTGAAAGCACCCGAGTTCCATGGTTCGACGGATTCTATTGCTGCACACAAGTGGAAAAAGGATGTGAGCAACATCTTGAATATGCTAAATGTTAATTCTGTGCAGAAGCAAAGGCTAGCGGCTTTCAGCCTCAAAGGCAATGCAAGAGGATGGTATCGACTTCGTTTCACCCTAGAGCAGAGGATGTCGGTGTCGTGAGAGACCTTTATATATCTTTTCGATGAACAATATGTTTTGGCTACAGCGAAAGCCGGAAAAGAGTTAGAGCTGGCTCGATTAGAACAGGGGGATATGTCTGTCATGGACTTTGAGAGTAAGTTCATGTCATTGCTTAGATTCACCGGCATGTGGCACACAGAGGAGCGTTAGGCTCAGATGTTCCTGATGGGACTTCGTCCAGGGTTATGCCGGTACATAGTATCTCGGAGATTTCGGTCAGTGTGGGAGGTGGCAGATGCTGCCATGGCTCAGGAGGCAGATACAACTATATTCATCAAGGGCAAGGACAATAGTAAATCAAGACAGTCCGAAGAGAAAGGAAAGGTAAAAGACCATTTGGAGGCTCAGGAGGACCCCATGAGAAGGGCCATCAGCAGGACTAGAGAGCGCAGCAGCAGCACCAATTTCAGGGAGTTTGTTACAATTATAACAAGATTGGACATAGAGCAGCAGAGTGCCGTAGTGCACCCGCAGCAGGCCAGTAGGGCAGGACTCAACAGCATCAGCAGAACCGCGCTCAGGGACGCGATCAGGGCCAGCAGCTGAGGATTGAGGCACCTCCAGCAGTCCCGAAGATTGAGGGATAGGTTCGAGCGGTCCAGGAGATCCAGTAGAGACAGATGGCACCATTCACTCTAGGTGATGCAGAGCAGCAAACCGGTAGAGTGTATGCAGTTGTTCCTCACGATCATGGCGCGAGCGGAGCTGTGGTGGAAGGTACATTCCGTGTGAATTCCTTTCTAGCATGTATTCTTTTTGATTCTGGCACTTCACATTCTTTTATCTCCTATGATTTTTCGATTAGGCTTCAGCTTGTAGCTCAGCCATTAGATTTTCCATTATCTGTATCTACACCGCTGGGAGAGATATCTCTGTTAGAAAGTGTTTGTAGGAGATGCATCGTCAGCTTGGACGATTCTGAGTTCGCGATTGATTTGATCGTGATGCATATGTCTGAATTCGATGTGATTCTTGGTATGGGTTGGCTATCTTCCTACAATGTGAGTATCGACTGTTTTGCGAAAATAGTCAGTTTGCGAGCATATGATGGATCAGAGTTAGTGATAGCAACCTCCAGAGACAACCAGTTTGCAGAGTCATTTCTGGCATACGTAGAGGAGGTGATATCGCGGGATCGGGGCGCATATTTGAGTGAGATGCGAGTAGTCTCGGAGTATCAGGATGTCTTCTGGGACATACCGGGATTACCTCCAGTGAGAGAGGTCAAGTTTTGCATAGAGTTGCAGCCAGGAACCACACCGATTTCCCGAGCTCCTTACCGTATGGTGTCTGCTGAGATGAGGGAGCTACAGATCTAGATAGATGAGTTGTTGTCTCAGGGCTTCATTCGACAGAGTCATTCTCCGTAGGGAGCACCGGTCCTCATTGTGAAGAAGAAGGACACGAGTATGCGATTATGTATAGATTATCACGAGTTGAACAAGGTCACTATCCGTAACAGGTACCCATTACCGAGGATCGATGACTTGTTCGACCAGTTGCAGGGAGCGCAGTGTTTCTCGAAGATAGATATTCGTTCTGGTTATCATCAGTTGTGAGTTCGGGAGATGGATATTCCCAAGACCGATTTCTTGACTCGATATGGGTCTTTTGAGTTTCTTATCATGCCATTTGGGCTGACCAATGCACCCGCGGTATTCATGGATTTAATGAATCGGGGTTTTCGCCCTTATTTGGACCAGTTCGTGATAGTTTTCATCGATGATATTCTTATCTATTCGAGGTCGGAGGCCGAGCATGAGCAGCATTTGAGGTTAGCATTGCAAGTATTGAGAGAGCACCAGTTGTATGCTAAATTTAGCAAGTGTGAATTATGGTTATCAGATGTCAGATTTTTGGGCCATGTCATCAGCCAGGAGGACATTACAGTAGATCCAGCTAAGGTAGAAGCCGTACTTGATTGGGAACCACTGAAGACAGTTACCAAGATTCGTAGCTTCTTAGGCCTGGCAGGCTATTACAGAAAATTCATTCAGGACTTCTCGAGGATTGTCACACCGCTTACACACCTTACTAAGAAGGGTGTACAGTTTGTTTGGAGCATAGAGTGCCAGAAGGCATTTGAGACTTTGAAGACTAAGTTGACTTCAGCACCAGTTTTGGTTATTCCTAGCAGTGATAAGACTTTTGTTGTCTACACTGATGCATCCTTATTAGGTCTTGGAGGTGTATTGATGCAGACCCAAAGAGTTGTAGCTATGTTTCGAGACAGTTAAGGACTCATGAGCAGAACTACCCCACGCATGACTTGGAGCTAGCAGCAGTGGTATTTGCACTGAAGGCGTGGAGACATTACTTGTACGGAGTACAGTTTGAGCTATTCAAGGATCACCAGAGTTTAAAATACCTATTTTCACAGAAAGAAATTAATCAGAGGCAGCGTCGATGGATAGAATTTATTAAGAATTATGAATTTGCTATTCAGTACCATCCGAGAAAGGCAAATGTGGTAGCAGATGCATTAAACAGGAAGCGTTGTCATGCACTAGCAGCTTTGAGGTATTCACTACATCGGGATCTTAATACCCTCAGCCATTTTGATTTTAGACCAGAGATTGGCGGGAGCCGTGTGTTCTTAGGAGTTTTATCTGTACAGCCATCTTGGAGAGATAGAGTGGTCGAAGCTCAAATAGAGGATTCTTGGATTCAAACCCGTAAGGGGGAGATTTCCAAAGAGTCCAAAGATGATTGGACTATAGGGATAGATGGAGGCCTTCAGATGAAGGGCAGAATTGTTATGCTGAACAATCCACAGCTGAAGAGGGAACTTTTTGACGAGGCTCATTTGTAGGCTGTCTAAAAATCACAATAGATAGCTGATCCCCATCAAAACACCGATGATGGAAGTTACACTCTGACGACTTCCAGAAGGCTACAATTTGAAGACTTTCACGTAGATCGCTGAAGGTTACAATCTGACGACCTTCACGACAACTGATGGAAGCTCTAATCAAACAGCCTTCATAATCAACATCGGGAGTTACAATCTGACGACTCTCATATATCAGAGAGCTAAAGCCAAGATTACAAAATGACGATCTTTGCAACGCTTCGACAGAAAGAGACTACAAATCAATGGTCTCTTCAAATCAAGACGTGGAAGTCCTCCCCGCGTACCAGCATCAAGATGCGCCACGTTCATGGCCACAAACGCAGCTCCAATCGCTGTCCAACACAGCTCCAATCGCTGTCCAACGCGGCTCTATACCGCTGCCAGACGTAGCTCCAATCGCTGCCCAACGCGGCTCTATACCGCTGCCAGACGCAGGTCCAATCGCTGCCCAACACAGCTCCAATTGATGCCCAACGCGGCTCTATACCGCTGCCAGACGCAGCTTTAATCACCGCCAGACGCAGTTCCATAACACTCGCTGCAAATGAGCTTCCAAACGCTGCGTCCGAGCTTCCAGATGCTGCGTTCAAGCTTTTAGGCATTGCGTTTGGACACAGAATTCATGCCAGAACGCGGGCCTGCGTTTGACTCGTTCAAACACGAGCTGAACGGTTCCAAAACCGTTTCCCACGATCTGAGGGGATCGCAACTCCACTCAGGAGTAATTTAAGGGGTGGTTACATCCCATTAGCCCCACTTAGGAGCGAATTAAGGAGGTGGTTACACCCCTTAATCCCCTATAAATAACTAAAAATCAATTCAGTTCAAGGTTCGGTCGGTCTGTTGGAACTTCTTGGCAGCGAAAAGAGGATCCTTCATCCTTCGGTTGGAGCTTTGGAGATCGGCAACAAGATCTTCTTCATCCTTGGCTTATAACCAACTTTCGGTTAAATCAACTCTTTCATAGAGTTTTAAACTCATTCAGAGTTCTCCACAACGTCAAATCGTGAGGAGAAGACCACATTCCAGTGAAACAAGACATCGGATCGTCAACGAGAAGCAAACTCGACGCGAGCATTCGAGGGAGGCATCTCATCGCCACCGTGAGGAACCCAGATTTAAACAAAGGGGAGAATCTAGATCATTCTCTTCTCTTTTGTAATTAGGAAATCCAATTGTAATTGATTTTGAGAGGAATACAAATTAATTTTCTTTCATTTCTTTTACTGCAAATTTTCCCACTAACATCATTACAGTAGATATACAGTACACCCAGACACGACGAAAATGTACAAGGATCTGAAGAGGCATTTTTGGTGGAGCGGTATGCGTAGAGAGATTTCAGAGTATGTGGCTAAGTGTTTTACATGTCAGCAGATCAAGGCAGAACATTAGAGACCTGTAGGAACCCTACAGCCTTTACCCATTCCTGAGTGGAAGTGGGTAGATATTTTCATGGATTTCATTGTGGGGTTGCCTAAATCAAAGAAAAAAAATAATTCTATTTGGGTTATAGTGGACAGATTGACTAAGTCCGCACATTTCTTACCTGTGAGGACTACTTATACGACAGATATGTATGCAAGAATCTTCATTCGGGAGATTATTAGATTGCATGGAGTTCCGGAGACGATTGTATCAGATCGGGGCTCAGTCTTCACATCTTATTTTTGGAAGAGTTTCCAGGATGCTTTTAGCAGTCAGTTATCATTTAGCAGGGTAGCTGGGAGCGTGCATTATGGATTTTCAGGGTAGCTGGGAGGATCACATCCCACTAATTAAATTTGCATATAATAATAGTTATCAAGCTACCATCGGGATGGCACCGTATGAAGCTTTGTACGGGAGATCTTGCAGATCACCCATATGTTGGGCAGAACCCGAGGATAGTTTATTGATTGGTCCGGAGCTAGTTAGAAAGACCACAGAGAAGGTGGCATTGATTCGAGAGCGCATTCTTACAGCACAGATTCGGCAGAAGAGCTATGTAGATCAGCGGAGACGACCTTTAGAATTTCAGGTCGGAGACTTAGTTATGTTGAAGGTATCACCGATGAAGGGCGTTCAGCGTTTCGGTAGACGAGGGAAGCTTGCCCCGAAATATGTTGGTCCTTTCAGGATCATCGAGCGCATTGGAGCTGTTTCTTACAGGTTAAACCTGCCAGCATCAATGTCGAGTGTACACTAGGGGTGAGCACGGTTCGGTTCGGTCGGTTTTTACCAAAATTTGAACAACTGAACCGAACCACCTACAATTCAAAACCGAACCGAACCGTTGCAAATCGGTTCGGTGTGGTTCGGTTCGGTGCGGTTCGGTTCTAACTGTTCGCGGTGAAAATCGTGTCTTTCTTCATTATTGATTTCATTGTCATCTCAAATAATAGCTTTTCGAGTTACAAAGATCCGGTCTTTTTTAGATCCGGTTACAACGAAAATCAAAGAAAACAAAAGAAAAGATTACAACTTTCTCCTTATTTTTCGAACAAATCGCGAGCTCCTGTTTTGCGGTCGCTCGCTTGTGTGGGTTCTTTGCCAACGCCGGGGTTAATCCGTGGACCACCGCGCGATCTAGATCCAGTCAGATCTACATGATTTGACGGGTATTATTTCGCAAAGGAAATAATAGCCGGGAGGGATTAGTTCACCAAGGAAATAATCGCTCAAATCTCGGGATCAAAGACCAAGCTTTGATCCGGAGTGTGATCTCGTGTAGATCTCAGATCTACTCTTTCTCTCTCTCGAACTCCTGCCTTTTGTGACGTGGATGCTCGCCGAGAATCAGATCTGAATGTTCTGATCTCGTGTAGATCTCAGATCTAATCTTTACCTCTCTCGAACTCCTGCCTTTTGTGACGTGGACGCTCACCGAGAACCAGATCTAAATCTTCAAGTCTCCAAGTCTTCAAAACTCCAAGCTCAATCTTCAATTCGGCAGAGTTTCGGCTCTCAAAGTTCCAACCCCTTCAAATGAACCACCCTTGGCCTATTTATAGGCACCCAGATCTGTGCCTAGGCATAGATCTAGGCTGAGGTGGCTCGGCCACCCTGGGGTGCCTCGGCCACCCTGGGGTGGCTCGGCCACCCTGAGGTGGCTTGGCCACCGAGGCCAACCTGCAGGGCGGCTCGGTCTTGGGCCGAGCCACCCAGGTGGTTCGGCATGTGGCGAGCACCCTGAAGTGGCCTCGTTCGGCCGAGCTCCCTCGGGGTGTTTGGGTTCGCGTCGTTTGTTCGTTGTTCGCGCGTGTTTTAATCGTGATCGGTTTGCGGATTGTTTGCTCCTGGACTCGATTGTTTGACGCTGATTTGGTAGTAAATGGCCGATTCCTGATTAGCAGTAATCCACTTCTGAGTTCGAAGTCCGACACGATGCTTGATTCAGTCTTTGATTCATCCGAGTCACGCTCTTGTTTGCGATGAGCTCGTTGACGTCCCCGATACGCGTTGGACTTGATTCGGCGCACGGCGAATGGATGCATTCCGTTGCTCACGTGCGATTGCGTTGACGTGACTCGCCTCGTCACTACGATGGTTTGTCGAAATCACCGCTGCCGAAGCTATGGGCAAGGGAGCTTATAAGCAATTTTACATGCGCTACAGATACCCCTCCAAAGTATTTCAGCCTCGTTGCTTTATAGAAAGAGTCTGGAATACTTTGGATTATGATTGTTGCCGCAACGCTTCAGTCGGTGGTAACGGGAACCTTGGAACGAGCTTCTGTTATGATTCCTTCATCCTCTAGGCTATCGTGCTTTGGTCGAATGTCTGTAAGAGTTCGCCGGTGCTAGCATTTATTGTACTGACGTTGTGCGGAATTTTAAAAACTTGAAGTGCGATTCCCTGATTTTCTAAATCTTTAGGCTGACCATCGATTGTTGCCGGTTGAGTTCTTACTTGTGCAGCGCGTTGTCCGGCGCGTAGTGTTGTTCGGAGTTATCCGTTAAGAATATTTATAAAATATCTCAGCAGGGAAACGTTCTCAGCTAAAATAGGGAATGAGTTTATACCTCATATACGCTTATTGAGTAATTTCTGGTGGCCAAATGAGCTTGAAAAACCGGGCCTGATAATGAGGCTGAACCGGGTTTGATAATAGGAGCCAAAAAAAAAAGCAGTAATTTGGCTTAAAAAAAATCTTCACCGAGTCCGCTTCGAATGTGTGGGAGAGGCAGGAATAAACGAGGGATTGAACCCCCGGTCGATTTGAAGTTATTTCGATGCTCGATTCAGCTTCAATTTGAATTCTGGTTCGAATCTGGTTCAAACTGGTTCAATCTGGTTCAGGACTGGTTCACCCTGGTTCAAATCTGGTTCAGACTGATTCAAGATTGGTTCAGACTAGTTTGGTCTGGTCTGGTCTGGTTCAGTCTGGTTTGGTCTGGTTCAGCCTGGTTTGGCCTCTTTTGAACTGATTCGGTTCAACTAGGCTTGGTTCAACATTATAAAAGGGGTTCTTTTTCCTCCCCTTTTCCTCCTCTAGGGCCGGCCCCCTTTTACTCCTCCTTCTTGGATTCCTCTTCCCTCTTGCATTCTCTTTCCCTCAAATCTTTATAAATACCCTAGATCCATCATTCCCTTAGATCTTAGACTGAAAAATCCCTCAAAAATCTCTAAATAAAAATTTCTCTCAGGCCCCTCGAGCACGTGGTCTGAGCCTCTTTCAAGCTTTGATTTTTGTCGGATCTTCGAGCTTTCCCTCAGGTAAATCCTCCATAATTTTGGCATTTTTTTATGTTTAATTTAGTACATAAATTTATGAGGTTGCATATGAGGGTTAGGATTATGATTTGGCACATCGAGCTCCTCTTTCAGGGGGTAGAATTACAATAAAAAGAGGATCTTTTTTTCTGGATCTGATCCCTTAATTTATTTTGCAGATTACCATGTCTCGTATTGCGAGGGGTCAATCCTCTACCGCGTCGGCTGATGGCGCGCCTCCCTCTTATGCTGGTGAGCTATTTTTTTGGAAATTTACAAATTAGTCCATTTTTTCTTGGAAATTTACAAATTTGTCCTTTTTATTCCCATTTTGTTCTCCTTGGTGAGGCAATCGGGAAGAGCCTTGATTTTCCTTGGTGAGGATCGACGCTTTAAAGATAGGTCCTTTTTACTCCACGTTGTGTTTTGCTTGGTCAAAACCATACCTCAAAATAAAGGGGGCGTTTTGACGCTGCATTGTGCCTTATATGGCAGGGATATATTGTCGATATACCCTATCTTATGAACGCACAACGTGGCCAAATCGTCTCACCCTTTATAAGGCAATGACTCTATCTTACCCATTCGTAAGATGAGTTCAATTTCCTTTTATAACTGGAATTAACAAACGTTTAATTGCTTGTTTTCAGTTGAGTATCCTTCCGGAGCATTTTCATCTCATGCGGTGAACGGACGTCGTGGGGATGTTTTATCTTCGGTTTCCACCAGTCAGGCTATCGGTCCACTTCCTCGGTTGAGTCCCGAAATCATCCTAATATCCGACGATGAAGGGGAAGAGGATCCCATTGCTGCAATTATGTCTGACCAAGAATCTGTCTTCCTTGTCTCCGAATCCTTGCAGGACATCCTCCAAAAAGTAGAGAAGGTTATACAACAAACGATCACCGCCATTAGTTCTGGACGGGGAAGATATTATGATTTGCTCCCTTTCATAGCAGATAGTCTTAAAGACATTCAGCGTGTAGGTGGCATCCGACTAGCTGGACGATGTGAGATAAGGTTGACCTGCTTAGAGGAACTCATATATCTTTTGGAAGAGCTAGTAGACTTCGACCCGCATGATGAGGCCACGCCGCTTATGATCGATGCTCAGACTCAGAGGGTGCGAGAGCGTAAGGCCCGAGCGAGATGCATATCAGAGCAAGAAGTCATCGTTGCGAACTTGTACGAACGGCAACGTCGTCTGCAGAGTAAGATGGATGCTTATAACAGCATTGCTGATAGGACGGGGATCAGGACCGTCCAAGGGGAGAGGACTCTAAAAGATTTTGAGATTGAGAGCGCCAGGGTTCAAAATGTTTATAGAGGAGAGTTGGAGGTTTTTCACGCGTTGCGCCGAGAAGACGTAACCGCCGATGCTGCCGCCATTCTTGCTTATACCAAGCTTCAGAAGGAAGAAGAGGAGAGGGTTCGAGTGGAACACGCCGAGAAACTTGCCGTTGTTAAGAGCAGATTCTTAGCCATGGGCTTGATGTATGATTTTATTTGCTGAATGTTTTGACTTTTGATCTTTTTAGTGGAACTGGTTTTTATCTTTATCTTTATTATGATTCCTCATTCCATTTGAAATGATTGACCATAATACTTTTAGGATTTTTAGCAAACCCTCAGCCATTAACGGATTTGATTAGCCTTTACCGACTACCGTTTGAGTCGGGCTAGCATGCAGATTGTCTAAACCCGTTCCGCATGTAACGTTTGTGCTAAGAGAGTGAATTCTCTGAGACTTTGTGCTATGATGTCGAATACATAGACTTCGCCGTTGTTACGGGAATAGGCTACCCAGCAACGTGTTTTAGACGTTGACTTTAGGATTTTTGGCTAACCCCCAATCTTTAACGGGTTTGATTAGCCTTTACCGACTACCGTTTGAGTCGGGCTAGCATGCGGATTATCTAAATCCGTTCCGCATGTGACGTTGTGCTAAAGGAATGAACTCCCTTAGACTTGATGCTACAACTTCGAATATGTAGACTTCGCCACTGTTATGGGAATAGGCTACCCAGCAACGTGTTTTAGACGCTGACTTATCCCTACTTAGGCTTCGGGATAAAATTCCCCAGAATCGAACTCTGGTGTCTTTTTCTTCGGAGAAAGACTAAACCGGCGACGCGTGTTAGGCGTCGGCATATCCTTTCTTAGGATTCAGGATGAAATTCCCCACGCGTGTAAGGCATGGATTTTGGTGTTATTAAAAACAACCTGCCACAATGTTGAATATGTGAACGGGTGTTCTTTTTAAACGGTTAAGAACTGACCGGCAGCGCGTGTCAGGCGCAGACTTATCCTTGCTTAGGTTTCAGGATAGAATACCCCAGAATCGAACTCTGGTGTCTTTTTCTACGAAAAAAGACTAAACCGGCAGCGCGTGTTAGGCGCAGACTTATCCCTGCTTAGGATTCGGGATAAACTTCCTAGGATGAATCCTGAATTCTTCGAAAAGGATTGGTATGGGGAAGGAAGAATTTTATATTCTATTCCCCGAACAAAGAAGGAAAGGAGACTCGAGGTGGGATCTCCACCCCCAGAATCCGGAAAGGTGAAACTAAGAGTGGGATCTCCACTCCGAGAATCAAAAAGATTCGGATAACCCTAACTGTCGGAAGGTTTGATTATCGAACTAAAGATGAATTTCTCGTTTATCGAGAATGAATCGTGGTTTTGGTCTCCACTCCGAGAATCTGGAAAATTTAGATAAACTTGCCTTTTATAGGATTGGTTATCTAAACTGAAAAATGAGTTCTTCGTTTATCGAAGTGAAACTTCAACTTCGGTTATAGCCATGAGAGGGCTTAACCAAAGAGAAGGAGAAGGGAGTTCTTTCGTTTATCGAAAGGGGGCTCCGAACTGAAAGTGGACCTCCTGTTCATGGAAAGAATCAAGAGGGACCGAAAGATATTTTTGGTGGACCCACTGTCGATTGAAATTGATCAGTGAGGGATTTTGGTGGTGAAAAATATTTTGGGTTATCCTCTAGAATATTAAGTGTAATATTCTTCAAGGAACTTTCCGATAAATGGGTTATCCTGACTGTACTAGGGATAGTACTTTTTCAGAAACTTCCCATTTATTGGCATTAATTGCCTGGCACCTTCCTGAGTAATCAGGCGATATGCACCGTTTGAGTAGACTGTGTCTATCACAAACGGTCCTTCCCATTTGGGTTCGAATTTACCTTTCTTCTTGGAATTGAGGATTATCGGCCGGCGAGCAGTGAGGACTAGATCTCCTTCCTTAAAGCTTCTCTGTCGGACTCTTTTGTTGAAAGCCCTAGATATTCTGGCTTGATAAAACTCAATTTGTTGTTGAGCCTCCAAGCGCTTTTCATCCAACTTCTCGAGTTCTTCGAGACGTTTTTGATGCTGTTCTTCTGTTGTCATCTCCGTCGCGAGGGCGATCCGAAGGGATGGGATTTGGATCTCCATTGGTAGCACAGCTTCACATCCGTATACCAACGAATATGGGGTGGCCCCTGTAGGTGTGCGTATGGTGGTGCGATAAGCCCAGAGTGCTTCGCCGAGTTTATCATCCCAGTCTTGTTTATTGGTCTTCACGAGCTTTGACAGGATCTTAATGATCGTTTTGTTGAACGCTTCAGCTAATCCATTCGCAGCGGGATAATAAGCTGTCGACGAAACATCTTCGATTTTGAACTTGTCACAAAACCTGATGAAGGCGTTGCTTATGAATTGTGGACCATTGTCATGAATGATCCGTTTTGGCACGCCGTGTCGGTATATGACATGATGTTTGATAAAACTGATGACATTGTTCGTCTTCACTTCTCTAAGCGGAATTGCTTCAGCCCACTTTGAAAAGTAATCCGTGATTGCGAGGATGAATCGATCACCTTTGACTGAAGGGGGAAAAATAGGACCGACAATGTTCATACCCCATGTCTCGAATGGCCAAGACGTGGTTGACGTGTGTAAATGCTTTGGTGGTTGATGCATATAATTCACATGTATTTGACATGCATGACACTCTCTGGCATATTCGATTGCGTCACGAACCATCGTTGGCCAGAAATACCCCATTCTTCTGATGCGATCATACAGTTTGGGACCAGGCTGATGCGCACCACATTCTCCTTCGTGTGCTTCCTTAAGAACTTCTTCTGCTTCTTTGTTCGAAAGGCATCGGAGTAATAAACCATCGTACCCTCTACGGTATAACGTATGGGTCTCGGCATTATAGAAGAATCTTGGTGCTCTTCGGCGGATTGATTCTCTTTATTTTACATCCTCTGGCAAAATACCATACTGGACGTAGTCAATGATGGGAAAACGCTAATCTCGAGACTCAGACCCAATTTGAGTTGAATTCACCTCCTTAGCGTTTATGTTTCCATCGTCTTCCTCTTCAATATCCATATCGTATATGGGTACGTAGAGTTGATGCGTCCTTACTGTAACTAACAGCTCAGTTTCGGGAGGCTGCGCAAGTGAAACCGCTAGTGCTGCCAGTGCATCCGCATAAGCGTTCTGGAGACGGGGGATATATTCAATGAAGAATTCTTCAAAAGAATCTGCCATTTTGATGGCCTCCTGGTGGTATGGGATCAGGTCTTGGTTCCTGACTTCATACTCTCCACGGACTTGGTTGACTATCAATTGAGAATCCCCAAAAGCTTCGAGATATTCGACCCCCAGTTCTTTGGCAAAACTGAGTCCAATGAGAAGCGCGTTGTACTCGGCTATGTTGTTGGAGCACGGACTAGTCAATGAATAAGCTCGAGGCATCACATGCTTCCCCTGGGAGATTAAGACAACCCCAACCCCGGAGGAAACTGTAGAACCTCCCGGGGTTATTACCCTATTAACTGCCCTCGAAGCACCATCGAAATATAATTGCCATACTTGTTGGTGCGACGTAGTGTTAACCTCATGGGTTTTATCCGGCAAGTCATCATATACTTCTGCCGTATCTGTGGTCGGGTTTGCCGCCAAAAGATCGCAAATTGCTTGTCCTTTGATCGACTTCTGTTGCTTGAAGTGCAAATCATATTGGGACAAGAGCATAGCCCATTTCGCTAACCGCCAATTTATAGAGGCTGGTTGCGTCATAAATACCCGTACTGGATTAACATTGGAAATGATGTAAATCGTCTGTCCAACCAAGTAATGTCGCATCTTTTGCATCGCGAATACCAATGCGAGACATTCTTTCTCGATCATCGGATATCGAGACTCGGCGCCTATCAAGGTCCGACTTAGGTAATAAACTGTCTGTTCGTGACCGTTATCGTCGTCCTGTGCTAGTAAAGCACTTATCGAGTGGTTCATCACCTTGATGTCAATCAAGAACGGTTTACCCGATTTCGGTGCAACGAGAACAGGAGGATTCGTCAGATACGTTTTGATATCTTCGAATGCTTTTTGGCAGGCGTCGTCCCAGATGAATGACACCCCTTTCTTGTTTAGCTTAGAGAATGGTTGACACTTCCTAGAAAGGTTTGAGATGAACCGCCGAATGTAAGCTAAACGCCCTTGCAATCCTCTGAGCTCTCTTAGATTTCTAGGAGGTTACAGTTCATGTATCGCCTTCACCTTATCGGGGTCGATATGTATACCTTTAGTGGTGACAACGAATCCAAGGAATTTTTCACTAGACATTCCAAGGAAGGATTTAGTAGGGTTCATCTTCAATTGATGACTTCGCATGAGATCGAACATCGTCTTCAAGTCCTTGATGTGATCTTCTTTGTTGCGGCTTTTTACAACCAAATCATCAACGTAGCACTCGACTGTTTTCCTGAGATGTTCTTGGAAAATCTTAGTCATTGCTCGCTGATATGTGGCGCCTGCATTCTTTAGACCGAATGGCATCACCGTGTAGCAGAATACACCGAGGGGCGTTCTGAATGCTGTATGCTTCTCGTCATCTGGGTGCATCTTGATTTGGTTATATCCTGAAAACCCATCCATAAAAGACATTCTCTCAAATCCACATGTATTGTCGATAATGACGTCTGTGATTGGGAGAGGAAAGTCGTCTTTTGGACATGCCGTATTCAGGTCCCTGAAATCAATGCAAATCCTGATTTTACCGTTCTTCTTCATGACTGGAACGATATTGGTCTTTGCTGTTGCTTGACAGGTTTGGCATCCGGATTGATATCGAGATGGTGCATTGCCACATTGGGGTCGAGCCCTGGCATATCCTCGTAGTTCCACGCGAAGACGTCAATATACTCCCTGATGAGAGCAATTAACTCCTCCTTCTCATTTGGGGGAAGACTATCACTGATGAATATAGGTTTTGGGTTGGCCTCGTCACCCATGTTAATTTGGACTATCTTATCTTCAGTGGGGGGTTCTCTCTATTCGAATCTATCACCATACTGCATGTTCAGGTGATGAACCCACGGGTCTTCCCAGGTTGGCATTTGATCATCATCCTCCATTGTAGACGGATCAGTTGTAGCCATGTTTACCATTAGGGCTTTGAATGCTTCCCCTAGACTTATGTCGGAATTCCCAGCTGAAGAATCAGAAGAGTATCCGTTCTTAGTTTTGTTAGCAATTTGATCGATAATTTGCCAACCACATTCATCATCGGGGAAGACTACCGCTGATGAATATGGGTTTTGGATTGGCCTCATCGCCCATATTAATTTGGACTACTTCATCTTCGGTTGGTGGTTCTCTCTGTTCGAACCTGTCACCGTACTGCATACTTAGATGATGCACCCACGGGTCTTCCCACGTTGGCATTTGATCATCATCCTCCAGCGTGGATGGATCTGCTGTAGTCATGTTTGACATTAAGGTTTTGAACATTTCTCCCAGACTTGTATCAGAGTCCCACTCTGAAGCATCGGGAGAGTATCCATTCTTAGGCTTGTTAGCAATTTGATCAATGATCTGCCAACTACATTCCTCATCTGATGAAACATAACCTAAGCCTCGTCCATATTTATAATAATCCTCAGGCTTCCCTTT
This sequence comes from Asparagus officinalis, assembly GCF_001876935.1. Classification (NCBI taxonomy): domain Eukaryota; kingdom Viridiplantae; phylum Streptophyta; class Magnoliopsida; order Asparagales; family Asparagaceae; genus Asparagus; species Asparagus officinalis. The sequence continues at coordinate 20,266,564 of NC_033798.1, read as the reverse complement.
CGGTACATATACTGCTTTGGCTGGATTACGAGGACCTCGATCGAAATATAAACCTTCTCCGAGTGTGAAGTCGTATCCTTGCTTTTCCATAAGCTTGCGTGCTTCCGGACTATACTTAGACAAATGCCGACCGGGTTTGTCATCATCTTCATCTTCACTTAGGAAATGATCCCGTAATGGAGAACTTTTCCCTTTACCGTAAATTATTTCCTTCGCGCCCTTTATTTTGTTCGGGATGATCATGGTTGTTCCGAAAGAATGCTGGAGGCGTTCCTTTGTTATATAGGACGATCGAAGCGGCATATACAAATCGGGATTATCGTACAATTCTTTTATTACATCATCAAGAGACAGGGAGTACTCTAAATCATTATTTATTTCATTAGTGGCAAGTTGCCAGTTACAACTGCCCTCTGACGTTTGATCATCGTCAAGGTTGATTACAAAGGGTACAATGTCGTTTAAAACATAACCTCCATTGTAATCAAATCCGGCTTCGGTATCAGCTTCTTCTCCGCTGTCCGTGCCTTGGACTGATGGTTCCGTATCGGACTCGTTACCATAAAGGAGATAATCAGTGAAATAATTCTTAAACCCTTTAAATGGTTGTTTATCCGCGACCACCATCCTGACCCTTCCATCAGTGTCGACATATTTCAGACACTGATGTAAGGTGGAGGGAACTATAACATTACTATGGATCCAAGGCCGACCCAGTAGTAAGTTATATGATGTCTCAGCATCAATCACGTAACACGTGACCTCCGTCTTCAGATCGCCCATTTGGCATTTTATTCGGATCTTCCCCAAAGGCCTTGACCCGCTGGTATTGAATCCGTAAATGACTGTGCCTGTAGACGCCAATTTGCTGACTGGAATACCAAGGCTATGCATAAGGCGAAGCGGCATAATGCTCACAGCGGAACCCGGATCTACTTGGATCCGGTCTTCTCCTGGGATAGCAGAGACTCCGCAGCAAGACTTTCCTTTCCCTTTGGACTTCTTCTTGGATGACAATCCGGCCCATTGTTCATCTTCAATCAGGTCAGGGTGAACCCAGAGGATTTCGCCGTTTGGGGCTGTATGTTTTTTGTTCAAACCACGCTGTGGGCACTGATCCAAAGCTGATTGAAACCGCGTTTGCTCCAACATTCTTGGACGGCTTCGGGGTTATGACGCCTACATCAATTAGCGCCTGGATCTTGTCCTTGAGGTGGTAGCATGACTTCGTAGGGTGATGGACCGCTCTATGATATGCACAGTACCTCGGATCCGTCACTTTGCTAGCCCCTTCTTGATCCACAATCGCTGGCAGCTGAATTTTGTTGTTCTCCAACAAGTACTTGAAGATGTCGGGAACTTCGTCATCTTTGAAGGAGTACACTTTGGGAAATCTTGGCTCTGAAGACTTCTACTTCTGAGGCCGTTGTTGCCATTGTGACTGCGATTGTTGTGGCGCTCATTGCTGCTGCTGCTGTTGCTG
>NC_033798.1:20263482-20263937 GCF_001876935.1 Asparagus officinalis | reverse complement strand
TACATCCTCTTCCTGGTTTTACTCGTACCCCCAGCACGATAGTACAACTCGTCTGCTTGACGATCTGAGTAACCTATCGTGTGTTGGCACGACTTCTCAGGTATAATGCTATCGTCATCAGACGATAACGTTTCCTTCTGAGGGGGAATTGTTTTCTTAGGGCTTTCAAAAGTCACGCGCCTCGTAACATGCCTTTTTGGGCGTGAGTCTTCGGCGGGCTCCTGGACTTCAATACGCAAGTTGGTGCGCGTAGCTGCCCTGGTTTCTTTGTCATGTTGAGGGTAACGACGACCCTCATCATGTTGCGTCGTTCGGGGCTTCTTCATCGGGCCCAAACGATCTTGAACAGGAGCTTTGCCTCTCTCGTCGGGAATCGGACCGAGACGCTCCAAAACTGGCTTCTTCTTTCGGGATGACTCTGCATGATCTCCCGTAGAAGCTATTGGGATTACCGG
>NC_033798.1:20244343-20262988 GCF_001876935.1 Asparagus officinalis | reverse complement strand
CTGCGACGTGACGATCTCGGCAGCGAGATCGGTGGCTCCCACTGTGGTCGCCAGATTGTTCGCGGTGTTCGCGGTGAAAATTGCCTTCATTGAATTCATTGTTATCTCAAATAACAGCTTTTCGAGTTACAAAGATCCGGTCTTTTTTTTAGATCCGGTTACAACGAAAATCAAAGAAAATAAAAGAAAAGATTATAACTTTCTCCTTGTTTTTTCGAACAAATCGCGAGCTCCTGTTTTGCGGTCGCTCGCTTGTGTGGGTTCTTTGCCAACGCCGGGGTTAATCCCTGGACCACCGCGCGATCTAGATCCAGTCGGATCTACATGATTTGACGGGTATTATTTCGCAAAGGAAATAATAACCGGGAGGGATTAGTTCACCAAGGAAATAATCGCTCAAATCTCGGGAACAAAGACCAAGCTTTGATCCGGAGTGTGATCTCGTGTAGATCTCAGATCTGCTCTTTCTCTCTCTCGAACTCCTGCCTTTTGTGACGTGGATGCTCGCCGAGAATCAGATCTGAATGTTCAAGTCTTCAAGTCTTCAAAACTCCAAGCTCGATCTTCAATTTGGCAGAGTTTCGGCTCTCAAAGTTTCCACCTCTGAAAAATGAACCAAGGGGGCCTATTTATAGGCTCTCTGAACTGTGCCCGCGCACAGATCTGGGTCGGCCACCTATGGGTGGCCGGCACTGGGGGCCGGGCCACCCTGAAGTGGCTCGGTTTCGGCCGAGCCCCTCAGGGTGTTTGGGTTCCGTCGTTTTGTCGTTGTTCCCATTTTGTTCGTGATTCGGTTGTGCGGTTGATTTGTCTGGACTCGATTTGTTGACCTGATTTGGCAGTAAATCCGATTCCTGATTTGGCAGTAAATCCACTTCTGAGTTCGAGTCCGAAACCGATCTTGATTCGGTCGTGATTCGGTCGTGATTCATCCGAGTCCGCTCTTGTTTGGATGACTCGTTGACTCCCCAAACCGTTGGCTTGATTCCGCACGCGAATGGATGCATTCCGTTGCTCACGTGCGATTCGTTGACCTCGTCGCCTCGTCACTCGATGGTTTGTCGAATCACCACGCCGAGCTATGCCAAGGGACTTATAAGCAATTTTACATGCCTACACTAACTTCATCAAGTATAACAATCAAAGGCACAAATATATAAGCACCGTCTTATATTTGACAAAAACAACCCAGATCATTGGGTGTTTTTGTCTGAAGCTTTATGCTAATAAAAAACAAAACCCCCATGAGTTATCTTAGATTTGACCAGAAAAAATACAAATACAAATGAATTAGAAATAAGAAATTAGAAAAAAAAGAATTATTTTTGGGATTTTCATGCTTGACCAGCATTCAGAAGCTACAAGACCGAAGAATGGCCTAATGAGGAGTTCATTGCAAGATTTTTGTCCAGTGCGATATATAGACCCAAATGTACTTATTCGTCAAAAACTCACTTTTTAGCTAATTAAGCTGAATTCAAGAAGAAGTATTCGTCAAAAACTCACTTTTTAGCTAATTAAGCTGAATTCAAGAAGAAGATAAAGGATTTACCATGGACAAATAAGCAACAACCACTTTTTAGCTAATTAAGCTGAATTCAAGAAGAAGATAAAGGATTTACCATGGACAAATAAGCAACAACGATTCGACCACCATTTTTCTGAGTGAAGATGAACTCAAGCACGAACCCAATCACCGACAGCTGAAGAAAAGCTATGACGATCGAATAAGTCATATCCCCTTCCAATTTCAGCTTCTCGAGAGAGAGTGAGAGAGGCGGACCATGGCTGTCGGCTGAGGAGAGAGAGTGTGTGTGAGAGAGGCGGACCGCGACTGTCAGCTATCGCGGGTGGCGGCTATCGGCTGAGGAGAGTGAGAGAGAGCGAGACAGAGGGATTGAGGAAAATGGGAAATTGAGAATGAGTAGCAACGACTGGGACTGGGAGTCTGAGAGGAAATGAGGTTAGGGTTAAGGGTTTAGGATGGGTCGGGTAAACGGATAGGGTTTGAAGCTTTTGGGAATATATTTGGTCGGTTCGGGTCGGGTCGATTTGAAAAGTTGTCAACCCAACCCGAACCGCCTTACTCATAAAACCGCTTTTTTGGGGTTGGTTCAGGTCGGTTCGGTCAGTTTTTTCGGATTGAATCGAACCATGCTCAGCCCTAGTGTACACGATGTTTTTCATATTTCGATGCTTGAGAAGCATCTGCGAGATGATGAGTAGCAGAGAGTGATTGATTCACCAGAGATTGAGATTCAGGATGACTTGACTACCGTAGAGATTCCGGTATGCATACTTGATAGAGAAAATAAAAAGCTTAGGAATAAAGTCATTCCATTAGTGAAAGTTCAGTGGAACCGGCAAGGAACCGAAGAGATTTCTTAGGAGCGCGAGGAGGATGTTTGTCGCGACTACCCGCACATGTTTGGACAGGTATGATGTTGATGCTTTGATAGTTGTATTATCTATGTTGTTTAGTCACATTTATATTTATCTTTAACACTAGAATGGGGATATTATCACCTGATCCTTAATCATTTGAAACATATGGTATATACATGAGGGTTTTCTTATTTAGATTATTTCGCTCGACGTACTAATTTCATTTAGTTAGGGATTTAGTTGAGAATGTTTGCATTCTAAGTTGTTAACCTTAAATATCATTGTGCTAATTCTATGAAATATGTGCAAAAGGTTTTCTTTATATGAAATACACCTTCTTAATGTGTTTTCCCAGTTATTAAGCTTTGTGATGTGACTGCGGAATTTCGACGACGAAATCCTGAATGTAAAACCCCGATAATTTTTGAATGATATATTAATATGAGATTAATTATGATATATGGATATTTAGGATGATAAATATCATTAAATGGTATATGAGTATAATACCATATGTTTTGAGTATGAACGAGTTCATACATAAGAGAGAACAGAGTCGAAACATGCACATTGGCCAAACTCATAAAAAACTAGTAAAATCCCAGTCCGGTCGACCGTCACGGTCGACTGCGAAACCTGCAGAGAGTTTTTAACCTGTTTTGAGTTGGTTTCGGATTTCTAAACCCATATTCGTTTTCCCTGATATATATATGAGTTTTTCACGTTTTTCTCAGTTTTTCTAAGAACCATAATAGCCACCAAAACCCCCAAACCCTAGTTTGTTTTCTTGGAGAAGATTGGAGGCTTTCGAGCGAGATTTTTTCTCGGTTTTTGGCTTTTAGAGTGGAGATCTCTTTCAACCTTGCTTCTAAAACATTTTACGACAATCTCAGACGAGTATCATCTCTGCTAATCCCCCTCCTAGTTTTCAAAATATTTTTAAAGAGATTTAAACATGTTTTGTAGAGCCTAAACGACTAGATTATGAATAAAAGATCTTTTGTATTATATGTATAAAGATTAGGTCTTTTCATGCTAAAAAGGTTAAGAACGAATTTTGCAGATGTATTTAAGATTTGAAGATGATTTTAAAACGTGGTTAATCTAAAGAAAGAAGTTTGATTCATCGTTTTGAGCTTTTATGCATGTTTTAGGGTTTTAAATATAAATATAATGCATAAAATCATGGTTATATATGTTGATTTTGTTTTTAGATATTTCTATCTGCTGTAACATGTTTGTATGCAAGATTTATGAAGTTTTTACCATATTTAAATCACAAAAACACAACGTGAACACGACACATATTAAAAATCTGAGAAGCTGGAAATCTAGGTCACGGTCGGCCACCACGGTCGACCGCGTGTGTCCACAGTCGACCGCCATGGTCGACCGCATACAGGACAGAGACTTGGGTAGTCTCTGGAGCCCGTCGCGGTCAACCGTCACGGTCGACCGCCAGTCTGATGATGGTCGTGCATGTTTCATTTGGATTTTTTATTTGGTTTTCGAGCGATTCTCTCGACTTTGTGTTGATAGACTACAATGTTAAGAGTTGTTGAACACCTGGGATAATGGTGAACTTCAGATGTGGACACGCACACCAAGATTTGTGCATGTATGCTTAGATTATGTTAGATTGACACACTTTTGACACAAGTTAAACTGATAAACACATATGAATAGTATTGTTATATATGTACCCGGAAATAGGGAGATGAAACCTATTTGCCGCAGAACGATTGAGTAAGAGTATTACAATAGTATCGTTATTACATGTATCCAGAATAGGGAGATGATAAACCCTATTGCCGCAGAGCGATTGAGTAAGAATACTACAAGAGTATCGCTATATCACAAGAAGATGCACACATAGGTATTTAATCAGTTGTAAGTTTTACTTCCATGATAGATTACTTGTGAGTAGGGTATTTCTTTTGAGATTTTGGCACACCCGTTATGGATGACAGTTATATTCGTTTTGGTTTGATTGACATCCTCTTATATTAGAGCAGACTACTCGGATGTAATTCGAGATGATGTATTTATTCTTTATGTTGGAGATTTGAGTATGTTTCCTTGACTATTTGTTTTTCATAGAGAGCTATATGAATGATTTGATATATGTAAGTAATGACTCTATTTTCTTATTATACTCCTACCCCTTCCCCTGGGGAGAGGTAGTGATGATCTCTCTAGCGCTTTGACGCTCGTTGTTTCCCCTCTTTCAGGCAGCGAGTCCGGCGTACGGAGAGTCGCAGGTTGATGAGACTTCTTAGTTGTCCATTTAGCTACTTATTATACCTTGTAGTTATTGCGGAACTCCACATGTAGTTGATTATTTTCAGATTCTAGATTTGTATTTTAGTTTAGAGTTGAGGGCTTTTGTGAGACTTTGTTTATTTGACTCATTGTATTTGAGATCCAGTTTATCTCAGAGATATTTCTATTCTATTTCAGTTGGGCTCATATTTGATATTTCTTATGCTTCTTCTGTGTATATCCACTGATGCCTATTTCTATTTTTGCCTGTCTATACCCTCATCTATTTATTGTTTTCACTAGAGAGATAGTGATTGTGATGGTGAAACATGTCGTAGCATGGTGGTTGGTGCTTGGCAAGTTTGACAATCCAGGTTTCACCTGAGACTGTAGCCTTGTGTGAACCCTGGGGCGTCACACGAACCTGGAAGCATAAGCACACAGTAGAAAAAGAAGCCATCGGTCGACTGATAAAAAATATCGGTCGACCGATTCAAACACCAGGAAAACAAGAAAGTTTCTGGCCAGTCGACTGATACGAATTATTAGTCGACCGAAAACGTGCACGAGCAGTCCTGAGAAAAAACACCTTCTGGTCAGTCGACCAATAACTCGTATTAGACGACCGATCGCGGCAAAACAGAAACCAAGTCTATTACGTTTGTCGAACCTCGTTAAATCCGGTGTTCTCTCTTTTATTTATTCTTTCCTGCAAGTTTTTCGATTCGGTGTGATTTCTTACTTGCTAATTGTTCGTCACAAGACTCGGAGAGCACGGGTTGTCGATTGTTAACCCCAACAGTAATAATACCTCAAATTTCAAGAGGGACTAATTTTAAAATACTAAATATCGCAATAGTAATTTTTACGAGTTACCAGTTTCAAAATACTAAGTAGTGAGGAACTAATATAGAGAAACCTAATAAAGGAGTAAAGACCCTGCAGACCAACGCATTACTCCGAAGAAGTCGAGGCAAGGAAAAAGAGAACCTAACTTCACTGACACGAACAGGTCCCCAAAGAAACTCGTAACCCGTGGGTCCCTGTCCCACATCATCATGGTCATTTTCCAAGTCCCTCTAGCAAGTCCGAATCAGTTAAGTTACACTCTATCTTCGTTTAACTTTAAGGTGTTCCCTTCGATTTTGAAACCAATTCAGCGGCATACAAGTGAAAGAGACGGGCAGCAAAAGTTATTCCTACGGTACACCGAGCACACTGTTTTATGAATTTTTAATGCTGCTGACGCTCAGCTCAGCTGAGATACCTGAGCTCTATCACCCCCCCACTCTCAAAACCTAGCTAATGCTTACGCTTCATCCCCCCAGTCCCCTTCACTTTCCCAATTTTTATTAAGTTTTGTAATTATTTTAGCGAGCAACTTGGGTTGGGTTTTCTTTATAATGAAAATTTTGTTCTGAGCCTTATCTTGCAGTTTCTAGATATGGGTATCAACCTTTTCACGCCTCAGCGCTAGTTTTTCTTTGCGAGTTTGCTTCCTGCTGCAGTTTCTAGAGATGTGTATGTTTTGTTTTGACTCCTAGAGAGGTAATCATCTGGATTTTTGAATTTATTCTTGCAATAGTAAGCTAATTAAACCTGTCATATTCAGAGCAATCCCTGATCCTGTTGCTTTTTGGAGGCTTTAGAGGTTAGCTATACCCTGTTGCCATCACTTTTAGGTTGTTTTTAACCCTTTTTAAGGATTTTTTTTTTGGTGGGTTGTAGCGATTAGTGTTGCTTTAGTGCCCTTTGCTAAAAGTAGTAAATTAGTAAAAGATTTCTGGGCAAAACCCTTTTCAGCTTTGAGAAAGTAAAACAAGCTTTGGTGTTTGTGTATTGTTGGAGGATTTATTGCAATATATTTCTGAACAAACCCAATCGAGCTTCGGAAGAAAATAAGGATTGGGTTTTTTGAGCTATGGGGAGGTTCTATGTAGTATTGTGTTTGGCTCCTTGGTTCTTGATGATGGTTTCAGTGAGTGGAATAGGGGCAAACTGGGGTACACAAGCAAGTCACCCTCTGTCACCATCTATAGTGGTGCAGATGTTGAGAGACAATGGGATTCAGAAGGTGAAGTTGTTTGATGCCGAGGACGCAACTCTCACCATGCTGAAGAAGACCAACATCGAGGTGATGGTCGGCATCCCCAACGAGCTTCTGCAGAGCCTGGCGACAAGTATGAAGGCCGCGGAGAATTGGGTGGCGAAAAATGTCTCGGGGTATGTTAGTGATGGAGTTAACATCAGGTTTGTCCTCTGGCGTCTGAGTATTGTTATTCTCTTGCATATTATCGCTATACGTCCAATTTATTTTTTAGATTAATAATGTTAATATCTCTTTATTTTTTTCTAATAGCATATCCACAAGGCCAATCCTCCTTAAGATTTGTACTAATAAGTCAATTGATACCCTTCAACGTTTAACAGAGAGCGTTGCTATTGAGGAAGTGGGAAGCATCCTTATTTTTGAATTTTATGTGTATTTGGTGATGAACAAAGAAGGTGAAGGGTTGATACCATTTGTTCGCCCTTTTAATTGTAGTTGTGGAAATAGAGGAATTTACAATTTTTTGGTGTGCACAAGGATCTTTGTTGATGAGATTATTGGTGCTACCTAGTGAAAAATTTATAATTGGCGTTTATCGCGTTATCGTATGTAAATGACTTACATCACGTTGGAAAATTCATATGTGAATATAGTCCTACATTTGAAATATTAGCCCCGATTCATGGTCCGGGGTTAGCCCAAAAGCCCAACCCCTATAGTTTTTCATCCTATGAAAAATTATTTAAATTATTTAGTGTTCTTGCAATGTCAACTTTGAACTCCAGACCTATGATGACAATAGGTTTAGTTACCACTGGCCACTGTGTGATGTTGTTTAAGTGACATACACTATAATATAAAGTTTGAAAAGTAGCCGTGTTTTGGGGAAAAACATTTTTTGTTCAAAACGTAACATAGATTACCTGTCCTTCTTACCAGTATGAGGACCATGCTTTCTTGTGGATAACTGGGATATACTTAATGAAACGAGGAGATCATTGAAAATTCTTTTGTGAGTACAGTTCCACAATGGAACAGTTTAAAAGAGTAACATATTCAAGAAGTTGGGGACCTTGGGGTCAATTCCAACAGTTTCATCTCTTGAGTTAATTTGTTTATAATCCTTTGTCCGAGGCCCATTCAACCCACCAAGAGCCCAAATACTCCCAAGCAAAACTTATAGCTTTGGCTTCATTTCTTACTTTTGGTAGGGTGTGAGAGACACGCTTCTGCGAACTCCATTTTGCATATGATTGAGATTTGAGCCTACACAACTTAATTAGCGTGAGCAAGGTATAAATATGGGAGTACAGGTTTCTTTGGCAATCTGTGCACACAAATTTTAGCAACGTCTTTTTTATGTGCATTGTTGACAATTAACCTGACTATAATGGAGATAAATCAAATGTATCATATGCTTCGCGCGCATATCCAATAATTGGTCTACTCTTTATTGGGCTAGACCAGGCTATCAGACATTGAATTGGAAGCAAGGGATATTATCCAACACTGAATCTGAATTTCCTACAACTTTGACTGTGAAGATCCTACAAACCGGTCCCTCCACTAAATCAGGTTCAATGTGATTTTGACACATGACACTAACTATTAGGGTGTTTTAGGCTGTAAATAAGTGATTAACACAGAAATAAAAAATGGGTTTCCTGGTTTTGGAGTAGAAATGAGTTATGAGTTTTTCCTGGGTGGGTGGTGGGCGGGGGGGGCATGGCGTGGGCGAAAGAAATTCGGTAGCCAGTCACTTCTTGCGTTTGGAGCCAACGTGAGTTTCTTCTTCTGGGTGGAAGCATGAAAGAAAGAGGGGGGGGGGGGGGGGGGTTAAAAAAAAAAAGAAATCAATTTAATATGTTTTTACAATTTCTTAGTGAGTTTTGACTTCTATGTGAGTATAATTAATTGTCTTTATTTATGTGTTTTATTATATTTACAGGCGATGCAGATATTGAATTACCAATAAGTTTTGTACTTACTGTTTAGTATGATAAAACTGAAGAGATGACAAATTAATTCACTGCCAACACTTATTTGTTAGGATTATCCTTGTGTTCAACCCAGAAGATGACAAAAGAACACCGTCCAACCACTTTGACATCACAGCAACAGGCTGTGCTATAGTCTGAAGTACCGCATACTGTCCCAATGTCAGCGGTGAGCAGCCTGTAGTCACTTCAGGCTGTCGCAGGCTGTTTTTCGGGCTGGTTTGGATAGATTTTCAGGTATTTCTTTTATGCACAGGATAGTACTCTGTAAATAGCATTGTTTGTCATGTCTAGTGTTTGACCAAGCCAAAGAAAAGCTTGAAAAGGGTTGAATAGAGTGTGGAGAAGAAACAAAAGTGAAACTTGGGGTATGTGAGGAGCTTTTGCGAGATCAAGAGGAGGATTCTTGTACTGATCTTGAATAACTTAAGAAAGGCTAGATCTTGTAATCTCTGATAATAAAGAAGACTTTATTCTCTCCCTGTGGATGTAGGCAATTGTTGGATCATGTTAAATCTTTTGTCTTTCAAAGATTCTACTAGTCTGCGATATTCTCATTTGTTCTTTTTTTTAATTAATAGTTTCAGATTTTTTTTCTTTTTTCTTGTGTTTCCCTATTGCAAGTAGATCGTTTGCCCTTGTTAAATGGAGTAGATCTAAATCGGTAGATCCATGCGAATCTCCTGCACAAATTATCGAAGCTAATTGTGTCCTATTTGCAACCATTAGTATCAGAGCAATTTTCTGGTTTTCCATATTTATTGCAGCCTAAATACACCCTAACACCATGGTCAACTGTCAAAATCACATTGGACTTTATTTAGTGGTGAAGTCTGTTCTAGGATTCCTCTGTAGCCAAGTCGGTTCCTTAGAGTGTCTGATTTCCTATCACCCTAGGTGGACTAAGTTATGTCTCTTCTTCCCCTCCACAACATATAGAGGGCTTTCATAAAGAGGCACATGCAAAAACATACCACAAGAGAACAATGCCTAGAGCTTTTATAACTTTTTCTTCAAATTTCAGTATTTAAGAGTTAGTATCAGGTTGATGATTGTAAGTGGAGGTTTCTTGCTGATCAATCAATGTGGTTACCTCTGACTATTGGGCAAGGTGTACGTGACAGATCTATGAAGAATGATCTTCATTTTGATAGCTTTATAAACAAGTTTGCTGTTTGTTATAGACTATGCTAAGGTACGTTATATTATTCCTTTGTATATGAGTATGTTCCTGTTATGGTGTTCCCCTGTTGACATATGAGTAATATGTAGGGACTTATTTGTAAGTTGTATTTTGTAGGGGCCTATATAAGCTCAAGAGATTGCATAATAAGATTAGGGTTTTCATATTCTTTATGGTATCAGAGCCGCCAAAACCCTAGCCGCCTAGGTCTAGCATAGCGCAGCAAGGGGCGGTCAAAGGTTGGGGGGGTTCGGTAGGTCTGAGGGTTTTCGGGTCTGAGGGGGGATTCGGGTCTGAGGGGTGTCGAGGGGGTTTTGGGATCGGAGAATCGGTGAACAGAGAGGTGGGGGGGGGGTTTCGGCCCGAAAACAGAGAGGGGAGGGGGTTTCGACTCGGGAAAACAAAAGGGGGGGGGGCCAGCGAGGTGGGGAGGATGATCCGGTGGGGGGGGCTTTTGTCCGGTGGGGGGCTGCGATGGGAAGGATGATTCGAAGGGGGGCGGTTTCCAGTGAGGGGTGGGCGGCCAGGTGAGAGAGGGGGGGTGATGGCGGCGCCCCCCTGTTTTTCCGATCCCAAACAGCCCCCCCCTCAGACCTTTGCCGCCGCTTGCTGCGCTATGCTAGACCTAGAGTTTGGCATGGGTTCCCTTGACTCAGTCCTCGAACTGATGACAGGAAGAGTATATATCTCACATCGATGAGATATATAACTGGTTTTGGTTCTTGTTTCCTCTGAGAAACGAGAATTGGTTTGAGATCCTACTCTTGTTGTGCAGCAGAGGTGCTACCGAAATTTTTACTGCACACAACAAGGGTCAGAAGAGAAGCTGAACAGGTGGTGGGTCTGAAGCCTATTCGATGGAGGAGATCATCAAGAAGTTGAACCCCGCGGAGGTGTTAACTTTGATGAAGCTAATGAAGTTGTCGGCTGGTGAGAGTGCGACAAAACCATCGAAGAAGTTGGAGCTTCCGACCATCGATCTGAAGCTTGATGGACCGAGTACTTACCTGAGCTGGTCGCGGCGGGTGAGATACACCCTTGCAGGGAGGAACCTGGAGGGTTACTTGACAGGAGAGGCGACAGAACCTGAGGAGAACTCGGAGGGAAGAGATGAGTGGAAGTCCACTCATATGTTGGTGTACATCTGGCTTCTCAACTCGTTGGTCCCGACGATCGCCGCCACGGTGGATGGCATTGAGAAGGTGAAGGACGTTTGGGAGAAGTTGAGGAGGACATATGATGGAGTGGGAAATAACCTGAGTGTATTCCAGATTAAAGGAGAGATCAACGCCACAGTCCAGGGAGAGAGGACTGTACAGGAATATGCTACAGAGCTGGAACGCCTGTGGCTGGATTATGATCATTTTTCTCCCCGGACTAGCTGCAAGGACCCGGGATGTAAAGAGCGGGAGGCCTTTCTACAAGAGAGGACTATGGTGTTTCTTAAAGGATTGACATCAGAGTTCGCTCAGCGAATCGCATTGCTGCTAGCTCAGCCGAAGATTCCCACGCTTGAGGAGGCTGTCTCTGCTATGATCCAGGAGGAGACTCGCATTCGGCTGCAGGCGGGGACATGTGAACTTCCTGTGGTGAAGTCAGCACTGACAGCCTCTAGCAACACTGGATCTAGGGGAGAGACTGGTGGGTCATCTAAGGCATGCTTGCACCAAGCCACCCAAGGAAGGAGATTCGGGTGGACGTGGACAGTTTGGAGGTCGTGGTCGTGGCCGTGGGGGTCGACGAGGTGGAAGAGGAGTAGGAAATCAGGCGAAACTGACGGTAGCAGAAGAAGAAGAAGCTGAGGTGGTCTTTACAGAGGAGGATCTTGCTCTCCTCACGATACTCAAGAAAAAACAGCAAATAGCAGGGGATGGAGATTTGAGGAGTGGTATTGCGGAGGCATCCACTTCGTTCTTCGCCAGAGGCAACACTGCTAGCTATGCTCATCCGACCAAAGGTACTGATGACATACATGCTCTTACTTCTATATCTCCTGACAGATCATCAGAGTGGATAGTCGACTCCGATGCGTCTCGTCATGTGATAGGTAATGCTAGTGAGTTCTCATCATATACTCACTTAGCATCGCCTGATAGTATTCAAACAGCTAGTGGACTGTGGTATCTGGATCGTGAAGGGCTGGATTCAGCATTGGTGTCAGTCATAGAGGAAGCAGGAGTAGGATCTAAAATGAGTGCTGAAAATGAGTTAATGCTCCATCACCAGCGTTTGGGACACTCATCCTTTAGTGTTTTAGGTAGATTGTATCCTTCTTTATTTGAGAAAGCAAATAAACAGAAACTTGTGTGTGATGCATGTGAGTTTGGAAAGCTTACTAGAAGCTCTTATGTTAGTTCTGGTCATAGAAGTTCTCATGCATTTGACCTGGTACATTCAGATGTTTGGGGGCCTTGTTCCACAAGTTCTATGAATGGATACAAATATTTTGTTACATTTATTGATTGCTTCTCTCGTGTTACTTGGTTATACCTGATGAAGAATAAGAGTGATGTGTTTGGGTGCTTCCAAAATTTTCATAGGACTGTTCAGACTCAATACGGAGCAGTGGTGAAAGTATTGAGGTCAGATAATGGGACGGAGTATACCAACAGAGCCTTTGAAGAATATTTGTCAGCTCAAGGAATACATCACCAGACAACCTGTCCATACACACCAGCTCAGAATGGGGTAGCGGAAAGGAAGAACAGACATCTTTTAAAGGTTGCTAGAAGCATGATGATCTCTATGAATGTCCCAGAAACATTACGGGGACAAACAGTATTGACCGCAGCAACATTGATCAACAGAATGCCCTCGAGAGTGTTGGATTGGAAGTCTCCGTGTGAGATATTGAAGGGAGATAATGGTGGGATCCTTCCACTCAAAGTGTTTGCCTGTGTGTGTTTTGTGAAGGACAACAGGCCATCTGTCGGGAAGCTTGCCCCTAGAGCTGTGAAGTGCATCTTTGTGGGATATTCTGCTACTCAGAAGGGATATGTTTGCTGGAGCCCGGTGGAGAAAAGGTTGTTTGTGAGCATGGATGTGCACTTTCGAGAACTCGAGCCATATTACACCCAGAAGGTAACTTCATCCGCTGGTAACTCGCCCAATACTAGAAGTATGAGGCGAGAGGAGGAGAATGGTGAGAGAACGGTGAACAATGTGGAGAAATCCATTTATGTATCGATTCCTTGGGAGGGAGAATTGGTTGAGGAGCAGGAGAATGACGAAGAAAAGGAAAATGAGACAATAGGTGTTAGGCCCACGGTTCAGGGGGAGCTACTAACTTATAGTAGGAAGGGCAAGCAAATTGCAGGAACAGTACCTACAGTGCCATTAGTGCTGCCAAGTCTCTTGCCAACGCCTATCCCGACTCCTGAAACACCTACACCACCACCAGAGTAAATTGCAGGAACAGTACCTACAGTGCCACTAGTACTGCCAAGTCTCTTGCCAACGCCTACCTCGACTCCTGAAACACCTACACCACCACCAGTTTCATCCCAAGGTGATAACATTCCTACTGATAACATTCCTCTCCCTACTGATAACATTCCTCCCCCTACTCCTCCCACACCAATATCAGTACGGAGGACTACTCGTAGTAATGCGGGAAATCCTCCCGATAGATATGGTTGGGATCTTGCCTAATTTGTATCATATTCTAATATCCACCCTGCACATGGGGCATTCATTGTATCATTGGACTCTGTTACTGTACCTAACAATTGGCAGGTTCCTAAGAAGGACCCAAAGTGGAAAGCGGCTATGCACGAGGAGCTAGGAGCTCTAGAGAAGAACCGTACTTGGGAGCTAGTAAAACTACCAGAAGGGAAGAGAGCAGTTGGATGCAAGTGAGTCTTCACTGTGAAGCAGAATCCAGATGGACAAGTTGAGTGCTACAAGGCTCGTCTGGTGGCAAAAGGATATAGTCAGACATATGGCATCGATTATGACGAGACCTTTGCACCGGTGGCGAAGATGAGCGCTGTTCGGACCTTAATCTCTCTAGCAGTAAATGGTGGATGGAAGCTACACCAACTAGATGTGAAGAATGCATTTCTTCATGGAGATCTAGTGGAGGAGGTATACATGGAGATACCACCAGGATTCGGTACAGATCAGACAGTGGGAAAGGTCTGCAGATTGAAGAAGTCTTTCTATGGGCTGAAGCAGTCTCATCGTGCTTGGTTTGACAGATTCAGAAGGGCTATGATTGGTATGGGGTACCAACAGATCAACGCCGACCATACAGTGTTCTTTTGACGGAGTGAAGGCCACATTACCATACTTGCAGTATATGTGGATGATATGATTATTACAGGGGATGATGAGAAGGAGATTGCTCAACTCAAAATGAGACTGGGTAAGGAATTCGAGGTGAAAGATCTTGGCTTGCTTCGATACTTTCTTGGAATAGAGATAGCTCGAGGAGCGGAGGGAATCGTCCTATCCCAGAGAAAGTATGCACTGGATCTTCTCAAAGAGACAGGGATGTTAGGGTGCAAACCTGCAACTACACCGATCGACCAAAAGTTCAAGCTAGGTGCTGAGGCTGGAGAACCAGTTGATCGTGACAGATACCAGAGGTTGGTGGGAAGGCTGATCTATTTGAGTCACACACGTCTTGATCTCTCTTTTGCAGTGAGCGTGGTGAGTCGCTACATGCACGATCCGAGGAAGGATCATATGGACGCTGTGTACCAGATTCTGAGATATTTAAAGAGT
The DNA here is from genome assembly GCF_001876935.1 of Asparagus officinalis. Taxonomy (NCBI): domain Eukaryota; kingdom Viridiplantae; phylum Streptophyta; class Magnoliopsida; order Asparagales; family Asparagaceae; genus Asparagus; species Asparagus officinalis. Next base: position 20,248,383 of record NC_033798.1, on the reverse strand, counting down.
GCCCCCGGAAAGGGGCTGATATTCAGAAAGAATGGACATGTGAGCATCGAGGGTTATTGCGACTCTGATTGGGCTAGCTGTGCTGATGACAGGAGATCCACCTCAGGATATTGTATCTTTATAGGAGGTAACTTGGTCTCGTGGAAGAGCAAGAAGCAATCGGTGGTAGCGAGGTCAACAGCTGAAGCAGAGTATAGAGCCATGGCCTTAGGAGTTGCAGAGTTGTTGTGGTTGAAGAGTATGTTGGTGGAGCTGAAGCTGGATCAAGGATCCCAGATGAAGCTGTGGTGTGATAACAAGTCAGCCATCAGTATCGTCAACAACCCAGTGCAGCATGATAGAACCAAACACATCGAGATCGATAGGTTCTTCATCAAAGAGAAATTAGACAATGGACTACTGGAGTTAAGTCATGTTCCAACTAAGGATCAGGCAGCAGATTGTCTGACTAAAGGACTTAGTTCGTTAGATATGATTAGAGGATGTGACAAGATGGACTTAGTGGATATCTTTCGCCCATCTTGAGGAGGAGTGTTGACATATGAGTAATATGTAGGGATTTATTTGTAAGTTGTATTTTGTAGGGGCCTATATAAGCCCAAGAGATTGCATAATAAGATTAGGGTTTTCATATTCTTTATCCCCTTTCGTCAAAACACAATTTTATTGCCGAGCAACACAATTTTATTGCCGAGCAACGGACAAGTGTATTTCTACATATAACGGCCCATCAACTTGGCGGCCTAGGCCCAGCAGGGATTCTGACTTAGCCGACTCGTCGAGTGGATACTCCTTCATGTCGACTCGAAAGACAGTACTAGTCAACCCTTTTGTCGAAGACGACTCGCTAGGAGTCCACTCGACTATTTATTCAACGCCTCACGAGGACGACTCGAAAGGCGTGACTTCTCGGCAAAGTTAAAGGACTATTTTCTCCTTGAGTCTCACTCTGGCAACGTGTCGACATCGCATTTAATGCATGGCTGACACATCATACCTCTAGCCCCAATAGCCTTTATGACTCATCGGACCATGTGGGGCACCGCCGTGCCACCACCCACTTCTTATTCAATCATTGTTTTAAATATTCCCGACATGGCCCGATATATCCCTCGATATATCCTTTTACAGGGCTTGCCGCAACCGATATGGTCTTTAAATATCCTTTATCGCTTTTTAACTATTTTGAGTGATAAATCCCCGGTATGGCCAATATATTAGCTGATATGTAGACCAATATATATATATTTATATAGCTTGTTGCAAAATAATATACCGTGTTTGGAATTTTTTGGCGAGATATCAAGATTTCCCCATTATATCAAATGACATTTTGTCCTAAAAAAAGCAGATCGAATGTTGCAACGTTGCTTTGTACTTTTGTTTGTTTTAGAAGGTTGATTAGTGATCCTAAACATATATTATTCATATTTTGTATGTTTAAATTTCATTACATATGTTGAGATTACATTTTAATGCATTATACTATGTATGCAAATATTCATTATGACATTCCGATATTTACCACATATCCCCGATATTTCCCCGATATCCGCAATTCGATATGAATTTTGACCATCCGATATTTCCCCGATATCCGATATTTAAAACCTTGCATTCAATGTTGAAGTGATCATTCCCCCAGTCACCAACTGACACCTGTAAAGCAGGTGCTGACGCAGCCGTCAGTCCACACTTCGCCACTGTCTCTCAGTGCTCGGCCGAAGTGACTAATCTACCATTATACCCTTGGTATATATACAAATACTATTTCAATTTGAGAGGCCTGAATTCTGGATTCTTATCCAAATTCTCTAAATTTGCAAATCATACTGCACACCTACAAGAACTCTCACAGTTCTTATTTGATCCCACTCAAGTTCAAATACTCTGGCGGGCGTCGGGACGAGGCAATCGGGCGGGAGTCGGGATGAGGCAGTCGAGTAGGCATCAGGACAAGGCAGGCGGGCGGGAGTCGGAAGCAGTGAAGGAGGAGAAGAGTAGGGGGATCGGCGGTTGTGGAGGAGGAAGAGAGTAGGGGGTCGGCTGATTGAGGAAAGAGGAGAAAGAACAAGGGGTCGGTCTTAGGGTTTTACACCCGTGAGGCTTCACACCAACAATTAGCTAACCAAAAATTTTTGATTCAAATCTTCATTGATTCTCAATGGCCTCATACAACCTTATTTATAAAGAAAAACTACGTGCACACAACATGTTATAAAAATGGAAACAAACCAAAAAAAGATATAGTCAAATCTCTCAATAAAAACCTTACCAAAATAGAAAAATCCCTCAAATCTCTCGCAATTAAAACTAAATTAAGATCTGGTCAAACTTGCCAAATCTTCCTTATTCAAAACTAAAATAAAAAAAGTTAAATAAGCAAATATGAAAATTTGTCATTGTTGTCCTCATCATTCTCCCCGGGTGGGAGAAAACTTGACCCCGTCGAGTTAGTTGTAGAAATTTATCATCTTCAATATACTATGCCTGCATCTTAATCCACCACCAGTTACTTTCCTGCATCTCAAATCATTAGCTAGATCTCATCGTAAATTCACCATCTAGAATATTATCAAAATTCATTGTTGCATGGGTGAATATATAGAAGTGAGGTAAAGTGAAAAAACTCTTAGAAACAATGTGCTAGGGTCAGGTTTATATCAGTGGATTGTCAATAAACATTATGCACTGCTTAATCAATCAATATTGAGAATGGAACTATGACCAAATCGATAATATAAATATTGCCATTAATTATTTCAAGAGAAAGTTCATAAATATCATGTCAAATCACAAACAGTTATAAAAAAAATTGTATTGGACAAGTCCAAACCATCTCAAATATCAACATTAACAGTTTTAAATTATGTCCTGACTTCATATCCTACATTTTAGTTAACAATGTATTTATTCAAATTAGATCACTGATTCCCCAATATATGATCAATGCAAATCAAAACAAAATGATTTAAATCAACTCAAATGACTATGTATGAAGTGCAGACTCAAATAATGCGATCAATGACAGATGTAAACTCAACGAAGTGTCTAACATGCATGACATCTTCTATCAAATGGAATAATTAGGCGTTGCTTCGTTAATATGCATAACAAATTTCCTATTCTAATAGTGAAAGCGAGGAACATGCAAACAAATGCATGAAAGATGAGTGCTTTTGTGCGCTTAACATAAGAGAGAAAGGAAATACTCTGCAAGGTATGCAGTTCATCTAAAATGTCAAGCTTAGGTCGAATATCAATAAAAACATTCGTGCTCAAACTTGTATCCCTAATCACTATATATTCCAAAAATAGATCAGTATATGTGTGAGTGACTGTCGAGGCAATGCATGGTGGTTTGATATAAAATATGGTAGTTATTTTACTATGCTCAGTTTGTGAGTTAACTTCCATACAGATATCTGAGTGATTCGCTTTAGGAACTAAGCCAGGAACGTATTGGGTGTCATGTATAGGTTCATGTTTGTCCGGGAGGACTTCGTGGGGAACATCAACAACGTTTTCAATCATTAGAGTGAGTTCAGAAAGAGTTGGAGTTTCAATTTCAGGAACAACTTCAGAGATAACATCACTATCAGTGAACTCCGTGATCAAAGGGGTAGCTTGGGGAATAATCAGAGTGTTGTCATTGCATGAAACTTCAGTCAACTCCACAATTGCAGGGGTAGTTTCTGAAGAAATGGAAGTATGTGGTTCTTCAATTTTACTATCCCGGATTCTCTTGTCAGAGTTAGATTCTGTCAATTCTACGACCTGGTTAACGGTTTCCTCAAGAATAGATTTTGATTCAGTTATAGGCGGCTTATTAATTTTAACTCTAAACGGGGTTGTACAGATGGTAGCAACGTATCTATATCCTTGACACTTGTAACTGTTGTCATATTAGTATAGTTAAGGGGGTTATTTGTAAGATGTGTTTATTGGGGTCTATATAAGCCCATGTTATCTCATTAATAAAATTAGGGTTTCTCAATTTCTTCATGGTATCAGAGCCTAGCCGCCAACCCTAGCCACCA
>NC_033798.1:20220705-20244218 GCF_001876935.1 Asparagus officinalis | reverse complement strand
CCTATCCGAACTACTCAACCCCGCTGCCACCTCGCCCTCTGACCGTGCACCTTGTCGAACCTAGAGTTTGACATGGATTCCCTCGACATATCAGTCCTAGAGCTGATGAGAGGAAGAGTATATATCTCAAGAAGATGAGATATATCACTTTCGATTTTTATTTCCTTTGAGAAACGAGAATTTTGTTGAGATCTTATCCTTGTTGTGCAGCATAAGTGTTGTCAAAATTTTCACTGCGCACAACAAGGGTTTTTTGGATCTGAAGCTGATCGATGGAGGAGATCATCAAGAAGTTGAACCCCGCGAAGGTATCAACTTTAATGAAGTTAATAAAGTTGATGAAGTTGTCAGCTAGTGAGAGCGCGGCAAGACCATCAAAGAAGATGGAACTTCCGACCATCGATCTGAAGCTTGATGGACCGGCTACTTACCTGAGCTGGTCACGACGGGTGCGATACACCCTTGTAGGGAGGAACCTGGAGGGTTGCTTGACAGGAGAGAAGACAGAGCCGGATGAGGATTCGGAGGGAAGAGATGAGTGGAAGTCCACTCATATGTTGGTGTACATCTGGCTCCTCAACTCATTGGTCCAGTCGATCGCCGTCACAGTGGATGACATTGAGAAGGTGAAGGACGTCTGGGAGAAGTTGAGGAGGACCTATGATGGAGTGGGGAATAACCTGAGAGTGTTCCAGATCAAGGGAGAGATCGACGTCATAGTCTAGGGAGAGAGGACTGTACAAGAGTATGTCACAGAGCTGGAGCGCCTGTGGCTAGATTATGATCACTTCTCACCTCGGGCGAGCTGTAAGGACCCGGAGTGTAAAGAGAGAGACCTTTCTACAAGAGAGGACTATGGTGTTTCTCAAGGGGCTGACATCAGAGTTTGCTCAGCGGACTGCATTGTTAGCTCATCCAAAGATTCCCATATTTAAGGAGGCAGTCTCGGTCATGATCCAGGAGGAGACTCGTATTAGACTGCAGGCGGGGACAGGTGGACTTCCTGTGGTGAAGTCAGCACTTGCGGCCTCTAGCAATACTGGACCAAGGGGGAGACTCGGCATTGCTATAATTGCGGTGAAGTGGGTCATCTAAGGCATACTTGCACCAAGCCACTCAAGGAAGGAGACTCGGGTGGACGTGGACAGTTCGGAGGTCGTGATCGTGACCGTGGAGGTCGACGAGACAGAAGTGGAGCAGGCAATCGGGCAAATCTGATAGTAGCAGAGGGAGAAGAAGTAGCTGCGGTGGTATTTACCGAGGAGGATCATGCACTTCTGGAGATACTCAGGAGAAAGCAGAAAGTAGCAGGGGATGGAGATAGGAGGAGTGAGATTGAGGAGGTATCCACTTCGTTCTTCGCCAGAGGCAACACTGCTACCTATGCTCATCCGATCAAAGATACTGATGAAATACATGCTCTTGCTTCTATATCTCCTGATAGATCATCAGAATGGATAGTTGACTCCGGTACGTCTCGGCATGTGACAGGTAATGCTAGTGAGTTCTTCTCATATACTCACTTAGCATCGGCTGATAATATCCAAACAGCTGATGGCACATTTTAGCTAGTGGTTGGTAAGGGTACAGTCAATTATACAGGTTCTATAACTTTGTTCAATGTTTTACATGCTCCTTCATTTTCAGTTAATCTTTTGTCCATTAGTGCTATCATACTCCAACTAAAATGCATTGTTTTTTTTGACATTCCCAATGTGATCTTCTAGGAGAATGGGACAGGACAGAGACTTAGGACTGTCACATGACATAGCGAACTGTGGTACCTGGATCGTGAAGGGTTGGATTCAGCGTTGGTTTCGATGGTAGAGAAAGCATGAGTAGGGTCTGAGATGAGTGCTGAGAGTGTGTTGATGTTTTATCATCAGCGTTTGGGACACTCATCCTTTAGTGTTTTAAGTAGGTTGTTTCCATCCTTATTTGAAAAAGCAAATAAACAGAAACTTGTATGCGACGCATGTGAGTTTGGAAAGCTTACTAGAAGCCCTTATGTTTGTTCTGGTCATAAGAGTTCTCGTGCTTTTAACCTGATACATTCAGATGTTTGGGGGCCTTGTTCCACAAGTTCTATGAATGGATACAAATATTTTGTTACCTTTAGCCTTGTTCCACAAGTTCTATGAATGGATACAAATATTTTGTTACCTTTATTGATTGTTTCTCTCGTGTTACTTGGTTATACAAGTTCTATGAATGGATACAAATATTTTGTTACCTTTATTGATTGTTTCTCTCGTGTTACTTGGTTATATCTGATGAAAAATAAGAGTGAAGTGTTTGGTTGCTTCCAAAACTTTCATAGATATGTTCAGACTCAATATGGAGCAATGGTAAAGGTATTGAGGTCTGATAATGGGACAGAATATACCAACAGAGCGCTTGGGGAATACTTGTCAGAGAAGAGAATACAGCATCAGACGACATGTCCATACACACCAGCTCAGAATGGGATAGCGGAGAGGAAGAACAGATATCTTTTAGAGGTTGCTAGTAGCATGATGATCTCCATGAATATCCCAGAAACATTGTGGGGTCAAGCAGTGTTGACCGCAACGGCACTGATCAACATGATGCCCTCGAGAATACTGGATTGGAAGTCTCCGTGTGAGACGTTGAAGGGAGATAATGGTGGGCTTTTCCACTAAAGGTATTTGGTTGTGTGTGCTTTGTAAAGGACAACAGACCATTCGTCAGGAAGCTTGCTCCTAGAGCGGTGAAGTGCATCTTTGTGGGATATTCAGTTACTCAGAAGAGATATGTTTGTTGGAGCCCGGTGGAGAAGAGGCTGTTTGTGAGCATAAGTGTGCACTTTTGAGAACTTGAGCCATATTACACCCGGAAGGTAATTTCATCCATTGGTAACTCGTCCGATACTAAAAGTATGAGGCGAGAGGGGGAGAATGGTGAGAGGCAGGTGAACAATGTGGAGAATAATGCCGAGATATCGATTTCTCTGACGATTCTTTGGGAAGAAGAATTGGTTGAGGAGGAACAAGAGAATGAAGAAGAAGAGGAGGAGACAAGAGGAGTTAGGCCCACGGCTCAGGGGGAGCTACTTACCTATAGTAGGAAGAAGCAGCAGATTGCAGGTACAGTACCTACAGTGCCACTGGTGCCATGTCCCTTGGTGCTAAGTCCCTTGCCAACGTCTATCCCGACTCCTGAGACACCTACACCACCATTAGATTCCTTCAAAGGTGATATCATTCCTCTCATTACTCCTCCCACACCAATGTCAGTACGGAGGACTACTCGCAGTAACGCGGGAAATCCTCCCGATAGATATGGTTGGGATCTTACCCAGTTTGTATCATATTTTAACATCCACCTTGCACATGGAGCATCTATTGCATCATTGGACTCTGTTACTGTACCTAACAATTGGCAAGTTGCAAAGAAGAATCCAAAATGAAAAGCTGTTATGCACGAAGAGCTAGGGGCTCTTAAGAAGAACCGCACTTGGGAGTTAGTAAAATTACCAAAAGGGAAGAGAGCTGTTGGGTGCAAGTGGGTCTTCACTGTGAAGCAGAATCCAGATGGACATGTTAAGCGCTACAAGGCTCGTCTGGTGGCAAAAGGGTATAGTCAGACATATGACATCGACTATGATGAGACTTTTGCACCGGTGGTGAAGATGAGCACTGTTCGGATCTTGATCTCTCTAGCAGTAAATGGTGGATGGAAGCTACACCAACTAGATGTGAAGAATGCATTTCTTCATGGAGATCTGGTGGAAGATGTATACATGAAAATTCCGTCAGGATTCGACACAGATCAGACAGTGGGCAAAGTCTGCAGATTGAAGAAGTCTCTCTATGGGCTGAAGCGGTCTCTCCGTGCTTGGTTCGACAGATTCAGGAGGGCTATGTTAGGTATGGGGTACCAGCAGATTAACGTCGATCATACAATATTTTTTCGACGGAGTGAAGGTTACATCACCATGCTTGCGGTATATGTGGATGATATGACTATTACAAGGGATGATGAGAAGGAGATTGTTCATCTCAAAGTGAGACTGGGTAAGGAATTTGAGGTGAAAGATCTTGGCTTGCTTCGATACTTTCTTGGAATAGAGATAGCTCGAGGAGCGGAGGGGGTTGTCCTATCCCAGAGGAAGTATGCACTGGATCTTCTCAAAGAGACAGGGATGTTAGGGTGTAAACCTGTAACTACACCGATTGATCAGAAGTTCAAGCTGGGTGTTGAGGTTGGAGAGCCAGTTGATTGTGACAGATACCAGAGACTGGTGGGCAGGTTGATCTATTTGAGTCACACACGTCCTGATATCTCTTTTGCAGTGAGCGTGGTAAGTCGCTACATGCATGATCCGAGAAAGGGTCATATGGACGCAGTGTTCCAGATTCTTAGGTATTTAAAGAGTGCTCCCGGAAAAGGGCTGATATTCAGGAATGAACATATGAGCATTGAGGGTTACTGTGACTCGGATTGGGCTAGCTGTTCTGATGACAGGAGGTTCACCTCAGGATACTGTATCTTTGCAGGAGGCAACTTAGTCTCGTGGAAGAGCAAGAAGCATTCAGTGGTGGCGAGATTAACAGCTGAAGCAGAGTATAGAGTTATGGCCTTAGGAGTCACGAAATTGTTGTGGTTGAAGAGTATGCTGGTGGAGCTGAAGCTGGATCAAGGAGCAAAGATGAAGCTGTGGTGTGATAACAAGTCAGCCATCAATATCGCCAATAACCCAGTGTAGCATGATAGAACCAAACACATCGAGATCGATAGGTTCTTCATCAAAGAGAAGTTGGACAGTGAATTACTGGAGTTAAGTCATGTTTTAACTAAAGACCAGACAGCAGATTGTCTGACTAAGGGGCTTAGCTCAGTAGATATGATTAAAGAATGTGACAAGATGGGCTTAGTGGATATCTTTCGCCCATCTTGAGGAGGAGTGTTGTCATATTAGTATAGTTAAGGGGGTTATTTGTAAGATGTGTTTATTGGGGCCTATATAAGCCCACATTATCTCATTAATAAAATTAGGGTTTCTCAATTTCTTCAGTAACACTGAATTATTAGGCTAAGTTTGGAGAAATCTCTATCTGACTCCTTGCCCTTGGTGTCGACTTTAGGCTGAGAAGAACTAGAGTTAGGTCGACTCTGAGGTTGACTAGAGGTAGTGGAACGGGAGGATTGGGAGGAATGAGTTTGAAAATCTTGACTCCGAGATTAGTAGGATTTAGTCTCATCCAAATCTTGAACTAAGGAGTAGGTTCTCTCAAGGATGTCTACTCTTCTAGAAAAGAGTTCTGTTTGGAGGTCACTTCTTAATCCAACTCTAAACTTTGATAAGACTTTCATTGGTGCCTCTTGCTCAAGAGTGCTGCATCGAGTAAATAATTCGTCAAATTGAGCAACGTATTCTTTTGCAGATTTAGTTCCCTGAGTAAGTCGATGCTACTTGTCTAGCATTCTCTGATAGAACAATGACGGGACGCATTTTCTTTTTAGTTCGCCAGTCATTTCTCGCCAAGTTAAAATTGGTAATTCACCTCTAATATGCCTTGACATTTCGAGGCTGGACCAATATTGGCAGGATGGTGCGGTAAGCTTCATTGCTGCAAACTTGACTTTTCGTAGTTTTGTCAGGGTGTACCAGTTAAAATAGCGACCCATGTTCTTCAGCCAGTCCAAGAAAGTTTGTGGGTCGAGCTTACCATCAGTCGGTGCTTCGACCTTAATGCTCCTCAGGTATTGAGCATCTGGATCATGCACAGGTTGAGGTAGGGGCTGATGAACGATGTGCCGATGACCATTCCCTTGACCTTGTGGCGGCGGAGTTTCAATATGCGCTTCTTCAAGCCTAGCGAGCCTCTTGTTTGTCACATTTTGGAAGTCTGTCAGTGCCTCACGGGTAGCTCTGCATTCCTAGACTACGGCACCTAGTTGTCCTGCTAGCTCATCGAATTTCTTAAGGAGTTAAGGATTTGTACTGCCCGACATGTTGGACTCATTAGACGATTCACTAGACTCCCCTAATCGTAGGGTATACCTATACGAGTGGGCATGCACTAACAACTAAATGAGATGAATGATAGTTTTTTAATAATAAATAAAAGACTCAATTAAACTAATCTAAAATAAATAAAAATTTCCTAACCTAGAACCATGCTCTGATACTAAAAATGATGTGAAACGGGCCAAGAGGTCTATCAGAATCAGCGATTTAAATCAAATAAAACATCGTTTTACCAAATTTTATGATCTTTGGCAGGAATTAAATTCAAAACAACTAATTTGGCAGATGGATTTAATAAAATTTGCATAAATACTTAAGAACAATTCCAATCTCACTCAATTTAGTTGCAATATTCATTATCATACATAAGTTCTACAATCAATATCAAATTTTAACAGTCACATGCTCAATTACTCTAAACTCACAAATATAATCTATACAGTGAATATATGATAAGAGTTTAGAGATGGAATACTCATGCAATTAACTAATAAAATGAGATTAACAAAAAAATAATTTGGAAAATAAATCACAACAACTAACCCACGGGCTGTTACTCTGCAAATGTGCTTTGCTGGGTTCGATGACTCCCTATCGGGCTCAGATGCTCGTCAATGCGGAGAAATGGGGTGGAGATAAGAAGAAATCGAGGGCGGTGGCATCGACTGGGCGATGACGTAGGCGATAGCGTCGAGCAGGAGGGCGACGAGAGCAGTGGCGTCGAACTGGACAATGACGCAGGCGACGACGTCGAGCTGGGAACCGACGAGAGGGACTGGAGAACGCGGGCGAGCGTCAGGACGAGGCATTCAAATCTTCATTGATTCTCAATGACCTCATACAACCTTATTTATAAAGAAAAACTACGTGCACACAACGTGCAATAAAAATGGAAACAAACCAGAAAAAAGATATAGTCAAATCTCTCAATAAAAACCTTACCAAAATAGAAAAATCCCTCAAATCTCTCGCAATTAAAACTAAATTAAGATCTTGTCAAACTTGCCAAATTTTCCTTATTCAAAACTAAAATAAAAAAAGTCAAATAAACAAATATAGAAATTTGTCATTGTTGTCCTCATCACACTATCTCCTCTTCGACCGGCTCCTTCCCCCGACGAGTCAACTCGCGACATCGGCCAAACGATTCTCCCTCCGTAGCAGAAGCTTTAGCCTCGGCTCCCTCGCCTAGGGTAGCCTCCGATCCGGTTCTCTCTGGGGCCGACTCGTCCAGATGGATGATGTCGCCTCAGCATCTCAGCTGCCGCTTGAGGTACTTATTCCAACATCCCTCTCCTTCGGTCTATGGACGATGTTGGAAGCAGGCTCCTCCTGCCTCAGCCTCCATTGGAGGAATGTCTTGGCGAAGACGCTTTTCAGCCTAGCAGACGGCTCCTAGGGAGCAGCCAAAGGAACAGTAGGCAAATATTCTGACATCTCAATTAGGTGAACCACCAATTGAATGGGTACACCACACCACCTTCAACACTTTTTATGATGTGCATCAAGCTCTTCATGGCAGCTTCCTGACAAAAATCCGTCTGAAAAAGGTTCATACATACTTGAATTATGAGTCCTTAAAATCAGCCGGTGACTAATTTATGCCCAGAAAGGGTCAGAAGATTGTGCCAACTTTTATTGTCTAATAGCTCAGATGAGTAGTTTCAAGTTGAAATTATCACCAATATATAATCATCAAGATAGAAATCCATGTATATGATTTATTTTTATTGAACCAATGTAGTGCCATGCTACTTGGAACTCAGTTCATCCAATATTTTTGTTACTAAACAATAATCTTTTAATCCCATAGTACTTCTTACTCACAAATAAGCTGCTCCTTTTTCATGGCTCAGTGACAGACTAGCAGGTGATTTAGGTGCTTTTACCATTTTCATTCAAGCAAATATTCTGACCCTAAATTTCCATTCCTTGTGTTGCATTTCATCATCCTCCTTACGACACTCCCGCAATGCATGTCAACCAGTATATGCTGAATCACGTATTTGAATCTTATACTGATGTAATCTCACCAAGTCAGAATGAGGTACTACTTTCAATTGTCCTCATCTTTGAAGTTTGAACCTATTAAACACACTGCTTGTCTTGAGTGTTTTGTGGGGTATTATTGACATGTTGCCATTAACTGTTCTCCTTGATTTTTTACGCATGGCAATTTGAGGTACCTCTTATACTCAATAGGAAGCACAGCAAACTTTTGTTCGAGATGTCTTTCGCAGGAACAACAATTTCTAGGAACTCATTTATCACGGTGTTACAGTTCAATAACTCACACGTCTATACATTAACACTCAGGTTCAGGAGCAGCATCTAATTCAACTGAACTTTACTACTGTAGTGAACATATTGATTTTAATTTACTAAACTGTTAAGTAGGCGATAAGCTCAATACTCAAGATGACTGAGATTCGGCTAGATGATGAATATGTGGAAGAACATACTGTTAAATGATTGAAAATTTGAAGTTGAAGCGTAGGGAAGGGGCTGAAGAAGATCTAGATTTTGTCAGGCTAGAAGAATTAAGGTGCAGGAATCATGTACAAGATGGAGGCCATGTCCCAACCAGACTTAGGTTAATTCCACCTTCTGGGTGCAATTTTTTGAATAAATGTTTTCAGAAATTATTTGCATAAATACTTATTTAACCCCAGCTAGTAATTGGTATTCATATTCTGCTTATATTGTGCTGTTATCATTATTTTTGGGTCTTTATTTCATATTCTGATTTAATTATTATGCATTTTAATGTCTCCCTTGTAATCGTATGAATATAAAATCGCTTTTGCTCTATGTCAACAGATATGTTGCAGTCGGTAACGAGCCATTCTTAAGCTCATTCAATGGTACATTTCTCCAAAGCACATTCCCCGCCCTCCAAAACATCCAGAGCGCTCTGATCAAATCCGGCCTTGGCAACCAAGTAAAGGTCACCTGCCCCCTCAACGCCGACGTCTATGAGTCCCCCTCTGGTAAGCCCTCCGATGGTGACTTCCGCTCTGACATCCGCCCGCTTATGCTCACCATCGTCAAGTTCCTCAGCGACAACGCCGCCCCCTTCACGGTCAACATCTACCCCTTCATCAGCCTCTACAGCGACCCGAGCTTCCCCGTAGACTATGCCTTCTTCGACGGCACCTCGTCCCCGGTAACTGACAACAGTGCAACGTACACCAACATGTTCGACGCAAACCACGACACTCTTGTGTGGGCCCTCAAGAAGAACGGCTTTGATAACCTCCCCATCATCATCGGCGAGATCGGGTGGCCGACGGACGGCGACATGAATGCGAACATCGAGTATGCTCAGAAGTTTAACCAAGGATTCTTGAAGCATATATTGGCAGGTCAGGGGACACCGATGAGGACCGGACCAATTAATGCCTACTTGTTTAGCTTGATCGACGAGGACCAGAAGAGCATACAGCCTGGTAACTTCGAAAGGCACTGGGGGTTGTTTTACTACGATGGACAACCAAAGTATCAGTTAAGTCTCGGAACAACTAATACTGGCTTGGTTCGGGCAAAAGGGGTTCAGTATCTCGATAAGAAATGGTGTGTTATGAAGAATTCAGTGAATCTTGACTCCAAAACATCCAGAGCGCTCTGATCAAATCCGGCCTTGGCAACCAAGTAAAGGTCACCTGCCCCCTCAACGCCGACGTCTATGAGTCCCCCTCTGGTAAGCCCTCCGATGGTGACTTCCGCTCTGACATCCGCCCGCTTATGCTCACCATCGTCAAGTTCCTCAGCGACAACGCCGCCCCCTTCACGGTCAACATCTACCCCTTCATCAGCCTCTACAGCGACCCGAGCTTCCCCGTAGACTATGCCTTCTTCGACGGCACCTCGTCCCCGGTAACTGACAACAGTGCAACGTACACCAACATGTTCGACGCAAACCACGACACTCTTGTGTGGGCCCTCAAGAAGAACGGCTTTGATAACCTCCCCATCATCATCGGCGAGATCGGGTGGCCGACGGACGGCGACATGAATGCGAACATCGAGTATGCTCAGAAGTTTAACCAAGGATTCTTGAAGCATATATTGGCAGGTCAGGGGACACCGATGAGGACCGGACCAATTAATGCCTACTTGTTTAGCTTGATCGACGAGGACCAGAAGAGCATACAGCCTGGTAACTTCGAAAGGCACTGGGGGTTGTTTTACTACGATGGACAACCAAAGTATCAGTTAAGTCTCGGAACAACTAATACTGGCTTGGTTCGGGCAAAAGGGGTTCAGTATCTCGATAAGAAATGGTGTGTTATGAAGAATTCAGTGAATCTTGACGATCCAAAGGTGGCGCCGAGCGTGAGTTATGCGTGTGCGAATGCAGACTGTACGAGCCTCGGCTATAAGACATCTTGTGGCGGTCTTGATGCGCGAGGAAACATATCTTATGCATTCAACAGTTACTATCAGATGAACGATCAGGACAATCAGGCGTGCGGGTTCAATAATCTGGCGACGGTCACGAACAAGGACCCGTCAATGGGGATCTGTCGGTTTGAGATTGAGATCTTAGTCGAGGATTCAGCAGCGTCGTTGAGAGCCTCGGCTATGCTTGCTGTTGTTTGGTTCTTGTTGATGTTTATGTAGCCTCGTTTCCTGTCTTTGGTTTATTTATGATTCGAATGTTATAATTTACATTTTGGAACAGGTTTCTGTATATTGAAATGTGCATACAGATGTGAAATTATTTTGTACTGGAAACGACTACTGTGAATTTCTATTATTCCTGGAGGCTCATTCTCCCCCTCTTCTCCTGAGTAACTTGGAATCTATCTTCTGAAATTTGATTGAGCTTAGGCTGGTAACTTTGGAACTGTGACATATAAATGAAATAGTTTGAATTTAGTTAGAGTTGCTAAATGCTATATATTGTACACATTAAAAATATAGGTTAATTGAGGACAGACCTCATGTAGTACCACCCAATTGCTAATAAACTCCTTGTAGTTCTATTTTTGCGAATAGACCTCTAGAGTGAATTTTTTTAACTCTTGAAATTGTTAAAACTATTTGAGGAGGCGGGTAAATCCCATACAGTTCTATTGGTAAGACTAGTTTTGCTGCTTCTTCTTTTCCTTTAAAGAGTCGAAAAAGTTCACTAAAGAGGCGTGTTTTGCACTTGGCCAATACAACAGGAGGCTCGGGTAATACTAAGGACCTATTTGAAATTAAGCCGAAGGCCATGTTCGTTTTTTATCCCCGAATTAGGGGTTATTGTATTCCCTTTAACGTATATGGGGACTATATTATTCCGAGACTATTTAAGTCCAATCCAATGTTTGTTTTTATACGGATTAACATTCGGGCTAACTTAAAATAGTCCGTGCTTGTGTTTTTTTTTCCTGTGGGGGATTATGACTATTCGGGCTAATATCATATCTAAAATTACTTTTTTGCACTCAAGTCAATTAAAATTGCATTACTACAACCGATTTGATTGGAATTGTGATTCACGATAAGTTTTGATGAATTTTTTCATTACTGTAATTCCTTTTTTTTTACTTTCTACTGGCTGCTAATTTCTTAAGCTTCAAAACTCTTCTTACGTGTGTGGGCTTTATCTTTCTAATTTCATGTAGCTAACCATTCTCGCTTTGAATTTCGTACTGCGTGATAGTTTCTAAAATTAGGAAGTACGAGTGAGTTCGTATGCTTCTGTGGAAGTACCAGTCCCTTGCGTTCAGAGGAGATTAACTAGCATACCATTTATCATAGTCTAATTAAAGCTATAATGACTCGCAAGAATCCAAGAACCACCATTTTTTTAATCTTTTATTTTATTTTATCGCGGAGTGCAATTATGGAACCAAACCGAAAGTCCCACTGCGAACTGGAGCAAAAAATTTGAGCAAATAATATAAGATTCACTAACATATCATCATCATAAACCCCAGTTGAGGTCTTGAAGCCAAAGTATAAATTCATGAAATTTGCATTGATTGAGAAGCCGTGATGATCCCACGAAGGCTAACGCGAGAAGAAAGCTCGTGAGGAGAAGAAAAAAAAACTCTCGGAGAAGAAATGAAAGCAGCGGAGGGGTGCTACGGAAAAGGAAAATGATAGGGGCACACCCCCATCCACATCCCAAACCATACCCCCTCTCTCATATGCAACAGTATACCAGGTTCCATATGGGATTTTAAAATTTTAAAATCTCATGTGGGGCCCGGTGTACTGTAGCATATGAGAGAGGGGGTGTGGTTTGGGATGTGGTTGGGGGTGTGTCCCTAGTGCCACCCCTACGGAAAAAAGACACTGCAGAATAAAGATGAGGTGGAATTAAAGGTTAAGATTTCTTTTCCCCTATAAATCTTAATCCCCTACTTAGTTAATACCAGTATTATAAAGATAGGGGTGAGATGGGTTTACTTTAGCCTCCCTTTTTGGTATTAACTAATCCCTCCTTAGAACAAACATAGGCTCGAGTATGATGAAATATGCAGTAAAATTCTCTATTTTCACATGCGCGCTCAAGTATGATGGAATATGCAGTAAAATTCTCTATTTTCATATGCTGAAATATGTATTAAAATTCTTAGCAGTAAAATTCTTTATTTTTTCCTCTATTTTCACATGGTGAAATCTACACTAAAATTCTCTATTTTCACATGAGCGCTCGAGTATGATGAGATATGCAGTAAAATTATCTATTTTCACATGGTGAAATATGCAGTAAAATTTTCTATTTTTTTTCTCTATTTTCACATGTTGAAACCTGCAGTAAAATTCTATATTTTCACATAGAGTTGCCACCCCAGGGGTTAAAAATAAATAGAAACTTCCGTTGCCGGGATTTGAACCCGGGTCTCTCGGGTGAGAGCCGAGTATCCTAACCAACTAGACTACAACGGATTTGATAAAACGGCGCGATGGAAACGTTATCTTTGACAAACATGCTCGTGCATCTCCTGCCAGGCATTCTAATACTCCCCGGCAATGACTAGTTTAGTTTTGCCCATTTCAAAAAAATATATATCATATGCAACGAATTTGAATGATCCGCTCAGGTCATATTGATCTATATACTTTGAATGGCACACAAACAAAAAAAAATTTGTGTTTTTAAGTTCTAGTTATTCACGCGCCAAGTGGTTATAAAATTTTACGGATTTACAACAATACAATTAAAATAACAAACACAATAGGGGCCAAAAGTATCATAACATCAATATTTTTTTATTTACATATGTTTTAAAGTATTTATATCATCACAGAATGGAATACTCTAATACATGTATCAAGGGATTTCTTTATTTGTTGTGTTGTTAGAAAATCACTAATATATGTAACTAATTGATATTATGAGTATCTATGAGCTTTTATTAGTAGACCTTTTAAAATATGTTGATCAAGATAAACTGAATGGATAGTTCGGTTAATTTTACTGCATGATACACATTTTTATAAGTGGCTCAAAGAAGCACATAGGCCTTCCCCTTTGGGTACCGTTGTAAAAAGTTACACTGTTGAAGTGTAGCATCCTGTACCCAACTCAATCATTACGCACGGCAGCCATGCTTTACTTCTGAAAAAAGGGAAAAAAAAAGCAAAACCTATAATTGAGTAGAAATCTATAGGGAAATGGTGCAAGAATCTGCCTAGAATCATGCCTACCACAAACACTGGCTTTTTAACATTTCCCCTTTTTATCTTCTTGATGGACACATGGGAGTGCGTAGCCTGACCTGGCCCCGGGATGAAAAGGAGAGAGTGAGCGCGTAAGGATCCGCATCCTCCTCTCATCAAGTGATACTAAAAAGACTAAATTACCCCAATAGCTGATCGAGGCTATTTACAGGAGTTTAGCACGTAACTGACATGCTATAAAGTTATGAGAACGTGGGCATAGCTGATGCGGTTGTGGGCGTAATCGACGCCTACCACTTAGCCCACGTGGCTGTCATGGTCTTCGGGACCGTTACAGCCCAATTTGAAGTGAGTGACGAGCTTCATTGTATTGGTGAACCTCGTCTTTGAGGTCAAACATTGCTTTGTTGGTGAACCTCGTCTTTGATATCGAACCTCGCTGTGTTGGCGAGTTTTGACTTAGATGTCGAGCTTCCCTGTTGTGACGTCCCCGTGCCGACTCGAAAAGCAGTGATGATTGATTCGAAGTCCAAGACGAATTAAAACTTCGGTCGCTTACAACGAATTACAATGAAAAAAAATGAGAAAATTACAACTTTCTAGAATTAACATAAAAATCGTTTATCGATTTCTGCTTTTGTGGGACTTTGCCTGTGCCGGGAGTGCGTTGGCTCGTGGACCACCGATTCAAAGATTCTGATTGAACCGCGAAGGCTTTTGGGTATTCTTTTTCGTTTATCGAAGTGAGAATCTTAAGCGAATATCTTATCGATGTAAGATGTTCACTCTTCCAAAGATCAAGTCTGAGCTTAGATCTCTAGGAATCACCAAAAGCTGTTTATGAAAGATGAAGACTCTCTTCTTTGCTCAAGTTCACCAAATGTCCAAGCTTATCTGCACTAATCTGCTCTGGATCTCTGGCTCCCGTGTATAGGAAGATATTTATAGCCTCTGGAAGTCATAGCTGTTAGAAATAATGCAAAATAACTGATGTTAAAATTTTCCTTTAGCGCGGCAGTGGACACTGACGCGGTCAAAGGAGGCAGTTTTTTCCCTTTCATAACCGCTCTCACCATCTTTAATTACCATTATTTCAGCGGTTATGGGCGTGATTTATGCTTGTAATTGCTCTCCCATGTTCATAAGTGATTTCCAGCAGTTAATAAGCCATGTGGGCCGTATGAAACTCAAGAAAACTGTTAAAAATAACGTTTTTAGCTTCTCAATGTGCGCGACAGTCGTAACTGTCGCCCATTGCCGTGGTAGTTACCACTGTCGCGCACCTTCGAGACAGTTTATGTTGTCTCGGGTATTTTGGCTCTAACTTTTTTCTCCGATTTCGGAATTAGGTGATCCAAGATGCGTTGGAAATCTGACGAAGAGATCTATAACTTTTATTTTTTGAGCTTCTTCAGATTTGGATTGTATCATGTCTTAAACTATCGTGTATTGTCGCGGCAGTCATCACTACCGCGCACCTTCGAGACAGTTTGCGTTGTCTCTGGTATTTTGGCTCTAACTCCCTCGTCCGATATCGGAATGAGGTGATCCAAGATGCGTTGGAAAGATAGCGAAGAACTATAAAACTTCCCATAGGTGAGACTCTCTCTTTGCTTGCGGGTCACCTTCTATTGCTGCGCCTATGCGCATCAGTGTACACTGCCGCGCACCTCCGAGATAGTTTGCGTTATCTTGGGTATTTTGGCTCTAACTCCCTCGTCCGATATCGGAATAAGGTGATCCAAGATGTGTTGGAAAGCTAACGAAAAGCTCTATAACTTTCCATAGGAGAGACACTCTCTTTACTTGCGCATCATCTTTCACTATCGCGCCTATGCGCGTCAATGTACACTGTCGTGCACCTCCGAGGTAGTTTGCGTTGTCTCGAGTATTTTGGCTCTAACTCTCTCGTCCGATATCGGAATGAGGTGATCCAAGATGCATTGGAAAGATAGCGAAGAGCTCTACAACTTTCCATAGGCAAGACACTCTGTTTACTTGCACGTCACCTTCCACTATCACGCCTATGCGCGTCAGCGTACACTGTCGCGCACCTCCGAGGTAGTTTGCGTTGTCTTGGGTATTTTGGCTCTAACTCCCTCATCCGATATTAGAATGAGGTGATCCAAGATGCATTGGAAAGCTAGAAAAGATATCTACAACTTCCCATAGGTGAGACACTCTTTTTATTTGCGCGTCACCTTCCACTACCGCGCCTATGCGCGTTAGTGTACACTGCCGCGCGGATATTCATATTGTTCTTCTATGTTGTTTCACCTATTCATTTGCTTCTTTTGGCTTTGGATGATCCCTTATGACTTAGATAATGATAGTCATTATCTTCTCTTTATCTTGAGCTATATTTGGATATCTATAAGCATTATTTTTAGACACCTACAGATACCCCCTCCAAAGTATCTCAGACTCATTCTTTTATGAAGGAGTCTGGGACACTTTGGATAAGATATGTCTTATTTGTAATCCCTTCAGTATTTAGTTAAGGAGATCGTGTAGAAGGACCTGTGAATGGCTTCAACTCTTGACTTTTTTATCTTTTAGTCTACTCAGTATTTTGTAGAATAGCTAAAATTCTTCCGGTGCTGCGTTTATCGCTTGACCGTTGTCAAAATCTTAAACTAAAACTGATGTTTTGATTTGTGAATTAGCTCTTGTCATTGAACTAATGTTGAACTGATTGTCTTCATTGGGAATTCATATCTGGATCACAACTGAATCCCCTGGAATCATCCATTAACTTGGAATTTTTCCTTAGCTTTATTTTGGCGAAAATCATTGACACGTTGACCGGCGTTAACAAAGTTTATCCTCATGCGTTTACTAGAGTCTACACAGTTTAAACTCTTAAGGCGTTAGAGCATGGAGGTCCTAAGTGTCAAGGCTGCAGGACCAATTATTCAGGTCGGTTCATCTGCAGGTATGGATTTTATCCTGAGTTTGTCTGATACTCAAGTCATGAGACTAACTAATGAAGCTGGTGTGTTAGTGACTATCGCATTTATAGGATTTTTGGCAAACCCTCAGCCATCAATGGGTTTGATGAGCCTTTACCGACTACCGTTTAAATCGGGCTAGCATGCAGATTGTTTAAGTCCGTTCTGTATGTAACGTTGTGCTAAAAGAATAAACTCTCTTAGACTTAGTGCTATGATGTTGAATACATAGGCTTGGTCGTTGCTTTCTCGACTCTAGGTCCGCACAATAGTGAACCCCATCGGTTTGTTCTAAGGCCTTTGCCAATTGACGAGCACGACGCTAACGTTGTCTCTGACGAGCTCTTTTCGTCAATGCCGATAAGCTTTGGTTCAATGACTCCTTAACCGGGGAAGGATCATTTGGAGTAGATATGTTGCAAGTAGAGTCCTTAGCAACGATCAGGCGAGAGTCTTCACCCGAAGTTTTTCATTGGAGTTGAAGATCGGAAAACCTTCTTAGAAGATGAAATCTTCCTGCACTTTCGAGGCGAGAAAGATTTGGAGGATGAGGATGACAAATACTCCTCAAATTTTGCCTGATCAAACTCATATTCGATCTCTTCGTTGATCACAATCTTGATCGGCTGTGATACTACGGCCTCGGTAGCAAGACTGTTGGTTCCACTATGGTCACCAGTTTGTTTTCACCGAAAGTCATTTTTATTGTCAATTCTATTAAAACTTCGATTGTTTATAGCGAGTTACAATAAAAAATAAGAAAATTACAACTTTCTCAGAAAATAACACAGAAATCGTTTATCAACTCCTGCTTTGTGGGACTTTGCCTGTGCCGGGAGTGTTTTGGCTCGTGGACCACCAAATCACAGATTGCGAAGGCTTTAGGGATTCTTTCTTCGTTTACCAAAGTAAAAATTTGAAACGAATATCTTATCAATGTAAGATGTTCATTCTTCCAAAGATTAAGTCAGGGCTTAGATCTTTAGGAATCACTAAAAAATTGAAAAACGTTTGTGAGGAATGAAGACTCTCTCTCTTGTTCAAATTCACCAAAAGCTTAAGTTTCTCTGCTCCAATCTGCTCTCCCCTGCCTTAGATTCGTGTCTAGGAAGGTATTTATAGGGATAGGGGCCTTTAATTGTTGAAACAGGAGCCAAGTAACCAACCCATCGCCTCTTCTTTGGGCGTGTCAGTCTTCACTGCCGCGGCCATTAGCGCGTCAATGTGGACTGACGCGGCCAAAGTAAAGAGGCGGTTTCTGCCACGTTCAGTCATGTTTGAAACCGTTCTCCCACAACTTTTTGCCCACGAAATGCCACTTTTCTCGGCCTATAACCACCCCTCCACGTTAGCACACGTTCTACTTCTGATATACCGCCACGTGGACTCTCAAGAGGATGTTAAAACCATCAGCAAATCACATAGGAGACTGCTATGTGCGCGTCACAATACCCTGCCGCACATACGCACGTCATACTTCGCTGTCACGCTTTGCCTCGTCATCATAGGCTGCCGTGCCTATGCGCGTCACTATGAGCTGCCGCGCCTATGCGCGTCGCTATCTGTTGTTATGTTAACATGCGTCAGTGTATCTTGTCATGGGTATGCACATTGTTCTATGTTGTTTTCCTTCATTTGTCTTTGGATGATCCCCCTCTGACTTAGATGATGACATTTATCATCTTCTCTTTGTCTTGAGTAGTATTTGGATATCCATAAGTATTTTTTGACGCCTACAGAGACGACCCTCATGTGTCGACTCGAGAGGTGGTGATAGCCGACTCGAAGTTCAAGACGAGACCCCCTCCATGTTGACTCGAGAGGCGGTGATATCCGAGACGAGATCAATGATGACTCGAGAGACGGTCCGAGACAAGACCGAGACGAGACGACAGTTTGAAGTTTAGACGAGATCAATGTCTATGCGAGAGGTGGTCTGAGTTAAGACCGAGACGAGATGATAGTTCGAAGTCGAGACGAGATCAATGTCGACCAGATGAGAATTCCTATGTCGACTCGAATGGCGAACTGAGACGACACGTCTGTAGGCTGTCTAAAAATCACAATAGATAGCTTATCCCTCATCAAACACCGATGATGGAAGTTACAATCTGACGACTTCCAGAAGGCTACAATTTGAAGACTTTCACGTAGATCGCTGAAGGTTACAATCTGAAGACCTTCACGATAACCGATGAGAGATCTAGTTCAACAGCATTCACAATCAACATCGTGAGTTACAATCTGACGACTCTCATATTCTCAAGGAGCCAAGACGAAGATTACAAGACAATGATCTTTGTAACGCTATGACAAAAGAGATTACTTGTTGACAATCTCTCCAAAGCAAGACGCGGAACTCATCATCGCACTCTAAGACCAAAACGCGGAGGTCCTCCCCGTGTATCAACACTAAAACGCGGAGGTCCTCCCCGTGTGTCAACAGTAAAACGCGAGGGTTGAACCCACGTTACAACATCAAAACGCGAGGGTTGAACCCACGTTACAACATCAAAACGCGAGGGTCGAACCCACATTACAACATCAAAACGCTGGAGTCGGACCCGCGTTATAATATCAAAACACTGAAGTCGGACCCGCGTTACAACATTAAAACACTGGGGTCGGACCCGTGTTTTTCAATGCCCAGCGGGTACCCAACTCCACGTCTCCAGTCTAAAATGCGAAGTTAGGGTCCTGAACGCTAACGTGGGCGTTTGACTCGTTCAAAGCACGAGCTGGACTGTTCCAAAACCGGTTCCCATGATTTGTGGGCGGTTACACCCCACTTAGGAGTGATTTAAGGGGCGGTTACACCCCCTTAATCCCCTATAAAAAGCAAGAAAACTCAACTGAGTGGAAGGTTGGCTTCTTGGGTCCGGAGTTCAAGGCTTTTTAGGCTGGCATTTTCGGATCTGGGACATGGCAGCAAAGGGAGAGATCGGCATTCATCCTTTGGAGCATTCCTTGAAGCCTTCGGCCTTGGCTTGAGAACCGATTCTCGGTTCAAATCAACTCTTTTTCAAGAGTTTCAAACTCGATCAGAGTTATCAACTCATCAAGAGTTTTAAACTTGCCACGCAAGTTCTCCACAGTGTTGAATCGTGAGGAGAAGACATCGTTCCAGTGAATCAAAACGATCGGATCGTCAACGGAGAGCAAACTCGACGCGAGCATTCGAGGGAGTCATTCCATCGCTACCGAGAAGAACCCAGTTTTAAACAAAGGGAAGAACCAAATTCGTTCTCTTCTCTTTTGTAATCGAATTGTAACCAGGATCAAAGAAATACAAGTCAAATTTCTTTTATTCTCTTTATTGCAATTTTTCCAACATACAACGTCATGTGTCGACTCGAAGGCCAATAGAAGTCAACATCTCGAAGTCCAAGATGAGACGACCCCCTGTGTTGACTCGAAAGGCGGTGTTAATCAGCTTCGTTGCCTTGTCGAGTCGGAGCCTCGTTGTCTTATCGAGCCTCGCCTTTCTATGAGTTTGAATCTGGATTTCAACTAAACTTTGATGTTCGTCTTGTCTAGCGAGGTTCATTATAATGAGTTGCGACCATTGTCTGCCTCTTGACAATTATTTTTGAGTGCCTACAAGACCCCCTTCAAAGTTTTCAGACCCAAATTAGGTCGTATGAGGTCTGAAATACTTTGAAACTTCTCGGCTATGACGAGCTTGGTTTGCATGATGAGCTTGGCCTCTTATCGAGCTTTGATGCTTCGGGGTGAATCTTGTGGTTACAAGCGAAGTTTACATGACGAACTTAGCTTGCATGACGAGCTTGGCTTGCATGACTAGCTTGGCCTCTTGCGATCTTTGATGCTCTGGGGTGCACTTCGTGGTTGCAGGTGAAGTTGTAATTTTTAGGCGAACCTCAATACTTTGAGATGAAGTTCGGCTATTCTTTGAGTCTTGTCATTCTGTGTAGGCTTCGTCAGACCCATGTGGAATTGACAATCAAGACTTAGGATTTTTAGCAAACCCTCAGCTATCAATAGACTTAATGTGTCTTTACCAACTGTCGTTTGAGTTGAACTAGTCATACTTTTACCCTTAGCATGGTAAGTTATCGAGAAGTTTCTCTTAGGCTAAATGCTAAGATTTCTCCTCTATTATTAACCATTCAAGATGTTAGATTAAGTGTTTGAACATGATTATAACGGTTAAGTTGTAATCGAGTTTGCTTGTACCGTTCGTTATAACAACTCAACCTGGTATTTTGAAAGCGAGACTTATCGCATGGTAGGCCTGTTGGGGTGTGGTGATGTCATTGATGAATAGTGACTTATCACATGGTAGATCACTATTTGTGAACAAGGGGTAGATAGGGGCTCATCGCTTGGTAGGCCACTATCAACGAACAACATCATTTGTAGGAATGACGGTGTGGAGGTAATCAAGTTATTTCGTGATGTGAACGTATAACAAATGTGATTATAATAGTAGCACATCACATGGTAGGCCACTATTTGAGATCATTCTAAGGAGATAGAACGTTCAGCAAAGATCAGATAGAAAATCATCGTATGGTAGATCGCTATCCTGATCGAAAGACAAGTAGGTACTTATCACATGGTAGGACACTACTTGGCTAGGGAAATCAAGTCATTCAGTGACATGGGAGTATAACGACTGTGATTAGAATAGTGACATATCACATGGTAGATCACTATTTTCGATTATTCTAAGGAAATAGAATGTTAAAAAAAGACCAGATAGTGAATTATTGCATAGTAGATCACTATCTTGATCGAGTGACAAGTAGGAGATCATCACATGGTAGATCACTACTTGACAAAGTATTATCAAGGGGGGTTAAGAATTGACTATCAGAGGTAATTATTAATGTGATAGTTTTGTGGACCCGCCATCCTATCGAAGAGGATTGGTGAGAGATTGTAGGTAGAAGTGACTATCAGAGGTAATCATTAATGTGATAGTATTTTGTGAACCCATCATCCTATTGGAGAGGATTGGTGGGTGAATTTGTGGGAAGGGATCAGATGCTCATGTCTGACTTTAAACTTCTCTTCGGAGCTGATTGATGATGAGCTTCAACTCATCATGGCTCTATCAGAGAGAAGGCTCGGGGTATTACATGGTTTTGTGGAGAAACCTTGACTACCCCTACTCCAGCGATAGCTGTAAATCAGGATTGAAGGGTAAATACACCTACATCCAACAAAGCTTGGATCTTATCCTTTAGGATGTAGCATTTAGAAGTGGGATGATGAATCATCTTGTGGTATGCATAATAGTTGGAATCATCCGTTCTCGACATCTCCTTAGATCGCATTGATTCTGGGAGCTTGATCTTTTTCGCCTTGATCAAGGATTTGAGAATCGGGACGACTTGCTCATTTTGAAAGTCGTACTTCTATTGAAGGCGACTATCCAAAGATTTGCCCTTCTGCTTTGACGAAGATTTAGGGGAGGAAGTGATTTTTACTACCAAAGCATCTTTCTCTTTTACATAAGTCAGTGGGGTGAGGTTATCTTGGTCATCACCTCTTTGAAATTCACATGGCTCTTCAACATCTATACGCTTGAGCATGCTCTCGACTTGCTCTCCTTGGCGGATTAAGTCTTTCCATGAGCAAGCCTCAATAACGCCTATATTTGACAGAATGTTAATAGAGAGATTGTTTTGGCACATCTCGATGAGAGTGGCCTCAGAAACCTGATCACAAGAATGCAGTGATCGGTTCCTGAATCTCCTAACAAAGTTACTTATGGACTCTGTCTTCTTCTACTTATGGACTCTGTCTTCTTCTATTTTTTAGCTAGTAGGGTGGTCATAGATACCTCTATATAATTGTCGAAGAATCTAGCCATAAAGAGCCTTTCCATATCCAACAAGTGATGGATTCAGGCTCCAATCTGCGAAACCATTTAAAAGCGACTCCCTTGAGGGTACTAATAAAAAGTCGAGTCATAATAGGATCATTTCTCACTATGTGTCTAGTTTGTACCTAGAAGTAGTAGATGTGTTGGGTAGGAGAACCATTGCCATTGAACTGCACGAGATTGAGTGGCTTAAACTTTGGAGGATAGGGAACAACGTCCCATTTGGTAGGATATGGCCTGACGACCCCCAGTTCTTTTAAGTTTCTCTGAAGCTTCAAAGCCTCAAGCTGCTTCTAGAAATCGTCCAACTTCTGGTCCCGCTCTTTTGTATGATGATTGGATTCAACTTCAGATGATTCAGAATAGACTTGGTGAATTTTTTCCTCTTCGTCTACAGTGTTCGCATCATCGTGGTGTTGACATTTAGACCCTTCAACTTCGGACGAGGGTCGTCTACATATTGATTTGAAGCCTTCACTAGTAGCTTTCTTCTTATTGGTAAGCTTCTCTATTATTGCCTCCATACGCCCAATAGACTCTTGTTGTTGGAGGATAGTTGTTTGTTATTCTTCCAGCTTCCTTGCCATCTCTTCTTCATTCTCGGCCATGTGAGCGCTCACTTGCTCACTTTGATCGGTGCTAGATGGCTAAGAATTTGTAATGGCAGAGTTTTCAACCTCTTTATTAGTTTCATCTGCTAAATGTCGGTAATCAAGTGGAATTACCGAACCAGTATGGGCACGGGTGTGCTGATAGACACCTTCTCGCTTAGTGACCAAATATTTCATCCCCGAAGAAAATTCAGAGTTAGAAGAATTGGAAGGACCGGCTGACCCTTTGTCTTTCCCTCTGCTAATCATGTTGACAGTAACCTTCACAGGTTCCTTCTGATTTCTGTAGCGAAAGCGTCTTCTTCTGGACGACGAAACTGTTAACGGTTAAGACAATTGCTTGAAGACTGAGGACCACCCCCTGTTAACTCAGGTAGCTTGCTTATGCATTCGCAAGAATCTCTAAGTGTTAGAGATTGGCGAGCCTGGTTGGCTGGACGAACCTCATGCTGAAGACGGGATTCTTCTTCTGAGTGCAC
>NC_033798.1:20201951-20220692 GCF_001876935.1 Asparagus officinalis | reverse complement strand
ATTTCATACGAGGTTCGTTAATTGGACGAACTTGGTTCTAAGGACGGATTTATTGTTTGGGTCGAACCTCGTCTTGGACCCTTGAATGCTTCTTTGTAAAAGTGCTAGTTTGAGGTTGAAGGGGAGATTCGTCTTTTCAACGAGATTCATCACTTTGTCGAGCCTGAGTCTTCCTATTCTGAGCGGCAGAGCAAATTTGCACTAGTTGTTTTGGACGAGCCTCATTTTGAAAGAGAGGTTCGTCAGCCAAGCATATTTGAATGCATGGGCGAGGCCTATTGTTTCGATGAGCCTCGTGTTGAAGACCAGGTTCGTCATTCAAGCACCTTTGGATGGAGAAGTGAGGTTCGTCATTTTGACGCACTTCAGTTAATTAACATTCGGCAGACTTGGGGGACTTAGACATGTTGTCTCGTGGCCGATAGTGAAAATCGTCCAATGAGACCAAGTCCTGAGCCTTGCGGCGAGCTTGATTCTGACGTTGACGTTGTCACGCGCGTCTCGAAAGTGGACCCGCGATAGATCCTGCCTCAGCCAAAGTTGGGCGAGGTTTAACAACAGAAGCCAATGTTTGGCTAGGTTGTTCATTATCAGCCGAAGTTTGGCTAGGTTGTTTGACAACCCATCTTTTAGCCCGAAGGCTGGTTTTTTGAGCTTCATCTTTCAGAGGCAAAGTTTTCTCCTCGAGGTTCACTCGATTCGAGTCATCAGAAGTCACATAGGCTAAAGTCTCGTAAGAGACTCGACGATACTTACGTGCCTTCGTAGGACTGAAAGCACCAAAGGAGATGAACTCATCGTACATGGTTTGGTCAAACTCGATGACCAGGGTCTTAACTTCAGTTCCTACCGCAATCTTGTCTGACTACGTCACTACTAGTTCATCAGAAACAATGGCTTCTCCCACTGTGGTTGCTATCTTCTGTAGGGTTAAAAAAGTTTGATTGATTTCTTTAATTTAAAGAATTAAGATTCGATCGATCGGTATGAATCTATTACAATCGCCCTCTCTCAATTATAGAGGAAGAGAAGTTTTGATTTGACTTCTCTTTAATTTAATGTGGGTTCTTGGTGGTGAAAGGATGCTTCTCTTGATGCTCGTACCGAGATTGCTTCTCGTTGACGATCAGAACAAAATTGCTGAAGAGCTTAGATTGGTGCAGTAGATCTCTGAAAGCTCTTGTGCACGTAGTTTGATCTCCAAAAATTCCCCCTAGTCTCTGTAGGCTGTCTAAAAATAATAATAGATAGTTGATTCCCCATCAAACACCGATGATGGAAGTTACAACTGTAGGCTGTCTAAAAATAATAATAGATAGTTGATTCCCCATCAAACACCGATGATGGAAGTTACAATCTGACGACTTCCAGAAGGCTACCCCCATCAAACACCGATGATGGAAGTTACAATCTGACGACTTCCAGAAGGCTACAATTTGAAGACTTTTATGTAGATCGATGAAGGTTACAATCTGATGACCTTCATAACAACTGATGAAAGCTCTAATCAACCACTTTCACAATCAACATCGGGAGTTACAAAGATTATAAAATGACGATCTTTGCAACACTCTGACAGAAAGAGACTATAAATCGATAGTCTCTTCAAACTAAGACACGGAAGTCCTCCCCGCATACCAGCATCAAGACGCACCGCGTTCACAGCTGCTAACGCGGCAAACGCAGCTCAGATCCAGCTGCTAACGCTGCAAACGCAGCTTCTAAATTGCTGCAAACGCAGCTCACGAGCAGCTTCCAACGCTACAAACGCATCTTCCAAATTGCTGCAAACGCAGCTCACGAGCAGCTTCCAACGCTGCCAATACAGCTTCCAAATTGCTGCCAACGCAGTTTCCAACGCTACCAACATAGCTTCCAAATTGTTGCAAACGCAGCTCACGAGCAGCTTCCAACGCTGCCAACGCAGCTTCTAAATTGCTACCAACGCAGCTTCCAACGCTGCCAATGCAGCTTCCAAATTGCTGCAAACGCAGCTCACGAGCAGCTTCCAACGCTGCCAACACAGCTTCCAAATTGCTGTAAACGTAGCTCACGAGCAGCTTCCAAATTGCTGCAAACGCAGCTTCCAGACACTGCGTTTGAACACAGAATTCATGCCAGAACGCGGATTTTGCGTTTGACTCGTTCAAACACGAGCTGAACAGTTTCAAAACTGTTTCCCACGATCTGAGGGGATCACAACTCCACTCAGGAGTGATTTAAGGGGCGGTTACATCCCATTAGCCCCACATAGGAGCGAATTAAGGGGGCTGGTTACACCCTTTAATCTCTTATAAATAACTAAGAAATTAGCTTAGTTCAGGCTGGATTTTTGAGGCTTCTCTTTGGCAGCAAAGAAGATATCTTGGAATTGCTGGAGCTTTGGAGATCAGCAACAGGAGCTTTCTTCATCCTTGGCTTATAGACCGATTTTGGTTAAATCAACTCTTTCATAGAGTTTCAAACTCGTTCATAGTTCTCCACAGCGTTAAATCGTGAGGAGGAGATATCGTTCCAGTGAATCAAGACGTTCGGATCGTCAACGGAGAGCAAACTCAACGCGAGCATTCGAAGAAGGCACTCCATCGCTACCGTGAAGAGCCCAGAATTAAACGAAGGGGAGAATCAAATTCATTATCCTCTCTTTTGTAATCAGGAAATCCAATTATAACTGAGATTAAAGGAATACAAATCAATTTTTCTTTATTTATTTTACTGCAAATTTTTCCACAAACAAAAGATGGTGATTCCGCTGGGGAGAAGCTTCTCTGACAAAGAAGTGGTGGCGCAATCCGATATTCATCTTACTGGAACGATGGTTGAAACTCTCATCGTAGAGTTCGATCATGCCAAGTACGAGGAAGCCCTCTCCTCCGGATCCCTTAGCCCCAAGGCTATGCGCAAGATCCACAAAGTCTCCAAAGAGACTAAAGGTCTAACTGCTCCAATTGTAGCCAAATCACCCAAGGAGGCCCTCCCCTTTGATCAAGACTGCTTGAATAGCCCCTCCTCTAAAGGAGTAGACTCGGCTTCTGCTAAACTCGTTCAACGAGTTGAAAGTTCTATATCCACGTCTTCACAGCGGGTATTGGGTCATAAAAGGCCCATTGTAGCGACAAGTTCCATCAACGCCAACAACCTCGCTGCAAAGGCCTTGAAAAAGGCTAAGAAGAACGTCGCTCGATGAAGGAGGAGATCCCTACGACGAGCACATCTCCGTGAATGCCGATCTTCAAGTCAACACGAGCTTCATGTTTGTGAGCCTAAACGCGACCAGGTGCTCTATGTTTCTGCTTCAGAACGCAAGCCTCGTGTCTATGAGCCCAAACATTGGCCCTGTGTGAATAAGACTGAATGCAGCCCTCAGTGGTGCATTGTACAGTCAAAACGCAGCCTTCAGGAGTGCGTCGGGGGGTATTCCATCCCCCTCGGACCCCCTGAATACTCTGCGTAGCGCGACTAGATTGAGGGGCAGATATAAGAAGTTTATGGATTCGAGGCATCTCAACCAGATCCATGTTCACCAAGAGTCAGTCCTGTCCAATCATGGACTGGGGGTTCTAATTCAAACCTCACGATCAGTGAGTAATTCTTCTCAAGTCTTTGCAACAGATTTGAGAGAGTTCATATCGAGAGAAAGACCGATGCAACAAGTCATTCATTCATTCCAATGTGAACGGATGATTCCTACGGTCCTCTCGGGATGTCAATGTTGTTCATATGCGGCCAAACAATTGGTGTTCGACCAATTAACGCATGTTGCCTTGCCCAACCAATAACGATGTTCTCACAGGAAGAAGTCTCTAGAGACCGCATATCCTGGAGTCACTATCAATGTGATTGGCAGAGGGAAAGCCTTAGGTCCTAGTTCTGATGACTCTGAGACAAGTCGTTCACCGACCGTCAGAGAAATCGCTAACGAGTTTGAAGGAATCTATCAACGCACTCGGACGCGAACATGAGCCATTCCCCATATCAACTATCGGAGGTTAGCCAGAGGAACTAATTCCGATGATGAACACTCAGCCATTGCAGAGTTCCAATCATCAAGCTCTTTTGTTGAACATGAGAGCTCCGCTTATATGACGGGAAACCATGAAGATCTCGCGAAGAGACTTGATGAGCAGGAGGCCATGCTCAAATCTCAGCAAGAGGCCATCAATGAACTCTTGGCCCTGATGAATCAAATCGTCGCAGACAAGGCCAAATCTCAGAAGACAAATTCGCCACCTCGGCAAGAATCTTCCCAGAGAGGAAAAGCGTCTTCATCCCGACTTCACACAAGCAAAGGGAAGGAAAAAGTGGTTGATGATGCTGCTTCTGATCAAGAAGCCCACAACATGAAATCTTTCTCTGATGAAGAAAGAGAGACGGAGAACGAGCAGAATCTTCAGTCTGCTAAAATGGAAGAATTGGAAGCCCGCCTCAATGTCATTGTTAACAGAAGCGAGCTCCAAGACGAGGGAGTTGTCAGGCCCTATCCTGCCGAATGGGATGCAACCCCTTATCCTCCAAAATTTGAGGTCCCGACGCTACAAACTTTTAACGGCACGAGATCACCGAACCAACATATATATCATTTCAAGTCACAGACTGGGAATGTGATATCAAACGACGCCATACTAGCTCGATTGTTCATTGGCACTCTCAAAGGAGTTGCCTTTGAATGGTTCAGGAAACTGCCTGCGGGATGTATCCAAAAGTGGACAGATTTAGAGAGACTCTTCCTGTCAAGATTTTTTGAAGAGGATACAGAAGTCTCCATCCATACCCTTCTCGCCACTAAGCAGAAAAAGAGGGAGGCCGTTAAAGCCTTCGTCAAAAGGTTTCGAAACATGGCTCTACGATGTCCCACAGGTATGACACAGTCTACCTTAGTGGAGACCTGTCGAAACAATTTGCAGACCGGCCTTCTAGCACAAATGAGGGTTGCCGAATGCCGTTCCTGGAGACAACTAATCTCTCAAGGTGAACAGGCTCAAAAGATTATTGCCAGGATCAAAGCTGAAGAACAAAGTATGCAGGATCAACCAGAGCAATCAGACCAAGCCCAATCTTCTCAGTCAGAAGAAGAAAATAATACGGCCACTGAAGCTAATCCTCTTCAGTAAAATGGAAGGTCTACAACAACTATCACGTTAACAGTTACCTCTGATAGTCAAACTCGTTAGATAGTGGCCCACTAGGCGATGTGTCATGTCTACCCTTTTTTCCTCTGCACTTGTTCAAGACTGGGAGTTGGTTTTAGTTCATTGGGTTATGAGTAATAAATTTTCTGAGTTGTTATATTCAATAGAATACCTCTGTCAACCATGAAATCCACAAAAACTATCACGTTGATATTTACCTGTGATGGTCCATTTTCTCTAAATTCCCCCACCAATCCTCTTCAAGTAGGATGGTGGGTCTAAAAAAACTATCACGTTAATGATCACCTCTGATAGTCCTTTTCTCCTAAATTCCCCCACCAATCCTCTTCAATAGGATGACGGGTCCACCAAAACTATCATGTTAACAATTACCTCTGATAGTTTATTTCCTTCAAATTTCCCCACTAATCCTCTTTAATAGGATGACGGGTCCATCAAAACTATCATGTTAATGATCACCTCTGATAGTCCATTCCCTCCAAATTCTCCTGCCAATCCTCTTCAATAGGATGGCAGGTCCACAAAACTATCACGTTAACATTTACCTCTGATAGTCCATCAACTTGCCAATCCTCTTCAAGTAGGATGGTAAGTCCACAAAAACTATCATGTTAATAGTTACCTTTGATAGTCCATCAACTTGCCAATCCTCTTCAAGTAGGATGGCAAGTCCACAAAAACTATCATGTTAACAGTTATATTTGATAGTCTATCAACTTGCCAATCTTCTTCAATAGGATGGCAGGTCCACAAAACTATCACAGTTACCTCTGATAGTCAAACTCATCAGATAATGACCTATCAGGTGATGTGCCTCTATTCCGACTTCATGGATAGTACCCCACTAGGTGATGTGCCTTGTCTACCTCTTTTTATTCCCCTGCTAAGTCTTAATCAAGACTGGGGGTTGGTTACTTGGAATCCACTGGATTAAGAGTAACGAATCTTTCACATCGTCGAGTTAACATTATACTTCTGACGATCATCACCCTCACGGAGTGTGAATTTAGTTGGCATCGCTCCCAAGTTGTCACGTTAACAATATACCTCTGATAATCAACTTATCAATCCTCTTCAATAGGATGATAGGTCCTCAAAATTGATCACTTAGCATTTCTCCCCAGCGAGACGCTAGTCCCCAAAATCTTGTTCAAATCACAAGTACACAAATCCTGTCACGTTAACACTAAACCTCTGACAAATCAACTTATCAATCCTCTTCAATAGGATGATAAGTCCACAAAGTTGCTCTCATCGCAACATAAATTTCTGTCATGTTAATATCACACCTCTGACAAAATCAGCTTATTAATCCTCTTCAATAGGATGATAAGTCCTCAAAGTTGCTCCGATCGCAACAAACTCCTATCACGTTAATACTAAACCTCTGACAAAATCAACTTATCAATCATTTTCAATAGGATGATAAGTCCACAAAGCTACTCCAATCGCAACATAAATCCTGTCACGTTAACACTAAACCTCTGACAAATTAACTTATCAATCCTCTTCAATAGGATGATAAGTCCACAAAGTTGTTCCATTCGCAACACAAATCCTATCACGTTAACACTAAACCTCTGACAAAACTCACTTATCAATCCTCATCAATAGGATGATAAGTCCACAAAGTTGCTCCCATCGTAACACAATCTTGTCACGTTATCATCATACCTCTGACAACCCACTTATCAATCCTCGTCAATAGGTTGATAAGTCCACAAAGTTGCTCTCATCGCAACATAAATTTCTGTCATGTTAATATCATACCTCTGACAAAATCAGCTTATCAATCCTCTTCAATAAGATGATAAGTCCTCAAAGTTGCTCCGATCGTAACAAACTCCTATCACGTTAATACTAAACCTCTAACAAAATTAACTTATCAATCATCTTCAATAGGATGATAAGTCCACAAAGTTGCTCCAATCGCAACATAATTCCTATCACGTTAATATTAAACCACTGACAAATCAACTTATCAATCATCTTCAATAGGATGATAAAACCACAAAGTTGCTCCAATCGCAACATAATTGCTGTCACATTAATATTAAACCTCTGACAAATCAACTTATCAATCATCTTCAATAGGATGATAAGTCCACAAAGTTGCTCCAATCGCAACAAACTCCTGTTATGTTAATATCACACCTCTGGCAAAATCAACTTATCGACTCCCTCCAATAGAGTGACAGATCCTCAAAGTTGCTCCGATCGTAACAAATTCCTGTCATGTTAATATCAAACCTCTGACAATTCACTTATCAATCCTCTTCAATAGGATGATAAGTCCACAAAGTTGCTCCAATCGCAACACAAATTCTCGTCATGTTAATATCAAATCTCTGACAATCAACTTATCGACTCTCTTCAATAGAACGATAGGTCCACAAACCCGACAAGTTAACATCATACCTCTGACGACCAATCAACTTATCGACTCTCTTTAATAGAGCGATAGGTCCATAAAATACTGTTAAGTTAACATCACACCTCTAACAGTCAAACCCCCCTAATGAACTTATTAATCCTTTTTCAACAAGAATGGCAAGTTTTTATTATAAAATCCCCAGTGGATTAAAGATTTTCTAGAATTTTCCCAGTGATAATAAAGAAAGTTTCTGAATTTCACTCTAAGTGAAAATTCACGCCAAGTTAATACTACACTTCTGGCACTTCCAATTTTCTTTCAGTGTTTCAAGTAAAAATATAATACATGAAGAAACAGTGACAAAGTCTACGTATTCAACATCGTAGCACAAAAAATCCATGTCTTACATGCATGGGGGACTTTATCTCGATCCCTAATTAGAGATAAGCCTATGCCTAACACACGTTGTTGGTTAGTCTTTTTTCGTAAACATGACGAAGTCTATGTATTCAAAATCATAGCATCCAGTCTAAGAGGGTTCATTCTCTTAGCACAACGTTACATGTGGAACGGACTTAGACAATCTACGTGCTAGCCCGACTCAAACGGTAGTCGGTAAAGGCTTATCAAATCCGTTGATGGCTGAGGGTTTGCCAAAAATCCTATGAATGTTTTCGGGCCCATCAGCTGAATGGAGGTGAGCCGTGACATGACGTTTGATAGCTTCTGCTCATGAGTAGCTCGTACCGTTGCTACAGTTTCTCTTTGAAGCTCATCCTCACAAAGGTCCTGTGTGGCAAATCTCTTCAACCAAGATGTCTTCAAAACGGGTGCAGAGAACAACACCTTTATGACAAGGAATCAAAAGCTCCAAGATCAGAGTTGAGATCCAAAGTATTTCGAAAATTCGTCTCAGTCAACCGCGAACATTCGAAAACTTTGGAGGGGGTTCTGTAAGCTGTCTAAAAATCACAATAGATAGTTGATTCCCCATCAAACACCGATGATGGAAGTTACAATCTGACGACTTTCAGAAGGCTATAATTTGAAGACTTTTATGTAGATCGATGAAGGTTACAATCTGATGACCTTCACAACAACTGATGAAAGCTCTAATCAACAGCCTTCACAATCAACATCGGGAGTTATAAAGATTATAAAATGATGATCTTTGCAACACTCTGATAGAAAGAGACTACAAATCGACGGTCTCTTCAAACTAAGACACGGAAGTCCTCCTCGTATACCAGCATCAAGATGCACCGCGTTCACAGTCATGGACGTAGCTCAGATCCAGCTGCTAACGCTGCCAACGCAGCTTCCAAATTGCTACAAACGTAGCTCATGAGCAACTTCCAACGCTGCCAACGTAGCTTCTAAATTGCTGCAAACGCAGCTCACGAGCAGCTTCCAACGCTGTCAACGCAGCTTCCAAATTGCTGCAAACGCAGCTCACGAACAGCTTCCAACGTAGCCAACGCAGCTTCCAAATTGCTGCCAACGCAGCTTCCAACGCTGCCAATGTAGCTTCCAAATTGCTGCAAACGCAGCTCATGAGCAGCTTCCAACGTTGCCAACGCATCTTCCAAATTGCTACCAATGCAGCTTCCAACGCTGCCAACGCAGCTTCCAAATTGCTGCAAATGCAGATCACGAGCAGCTTTCAACACTGCTAACGCAGCTTCCAAATTGCAACAAACGCAGCTCACGAGCAGCTTCCAACGCTGCCAACGCAGCTTCTAAATTGCTGCAAATGCAGCTTCCAGACACTGCGTTTGAACGCAGAATTCATGCTAGAACGCGGATTTTACGTTTGACTCTTTCAAACACGAGCTAAACAGTTTCAAAACCATTTCCCACGATCTGAAGAGATCACAACTCCACTCAGGAGTGATTTAAGGGGCGGTTACATCCCATTAGCCCCACATAGGAGCGAATTAAGGGGGGTGGTTACACCCTTTAATCTCTTATAAATAACTAAGAAATCATCTTAGTTCGGGCTGGATTTTTGAGGCTTCTCTTTGGCAGCAAAGAAGATATCTTGGAATTGCTGAAGCTTTGGAGATCAACAACAGGAGCTTTCTTCATCTTTAGCTTATAGACCGATTTTGGTTAAATCAACTCTTTCATAGAGTTTCAAACTCGTTCAGAGTTCTCCACAACATCAAATCGTGAGGAGGAGATATCGTTCCAGTGAATCAAGACGTTCGGATCGTCAACGGAGAGAAAACTCGACACGAGCATTCGAAGGAGGCACTTCATCGCTACCGTGAAGAGCCCAGAATTAAACAAAGGGGAGAATCAAATTCATTCTCCTCTTTTTTGTAATCAGGAAATCCAATTGTAACTGAGATTAAAGGAATACAAATCAAATTTCCTTTATTTTTTTACTGCAAATTTTTCCACAAACAGTCTCCCCTCCCCAATAGCTGTTTGAGGCTATTCATAGGAGTTTAGAATGTAACTGGCGTACTGAAGTCATGGGAACATGGTCATAACTGATGTGGTCATGAGAGTAACCGATGCCTACCACTTAGCCCACGTGGCTATCAAGGTCTTCATGACCGTTATAGCCCAATTTGAAGTGAGTGGCGAGCTTCATTGTAATGGTGAATCTCGTCTTTGATGTCAAACCTCGCTGTGTTGGTGAACCTCGTCTTTGATATCGAACCTCACTGTGTTGGCAAGCTTTGACTTCGATGTCGAGCTTTGCTACTGTGACGTCCCTGTGCCGACTCAAAAGGCAGTGATGATTAATTTGACGTCCAAGACAAGACGACCCTCATGTGTCGACTCAAGAGGTGGTGATAGTTGACTCGAAGTTCGAGACGAGACCCCCTCCATGTTGACTCGAGAGGTGATGATATCCGAGACGAGATCCAAAATGAGATCAACGTCAACTCGAGAGACGGTCCGAGATGAGACCGAGACGAGACGATAGTTTGAAGTTGAGATGAGATTAATGTTGACTCAAGAGACGGTCTGAGTTGAGATCGAGACGAGACGGCAGTTCAAAGTCGAGACAAGATCAATGTCGACTAGATGAGAATTCTTATGTCGACTCAAATGGGAAACTGAGACGACACCTCATGTGTCGACTCGAAGGCCGATAGAAGTCGACATCTCGAAGTCTGAAATGAGATGACCCCCTGTGTCAACTCGAAAGGTGGTGTTAATTAGCTTCGCTTCCTTGTCGAGCTGGAGCCTCATTGTCTTGTCAAGCCTCGCCTTTCTATGAGTTCGAATCTAGATTTCAACTGAACTTCAATATTCATCTTAGCTAGCGAGGTTCATTATAATGAGTTGTGACCCTTGTCTACCTCTTGACAATTTTTTTTTAGTACCTACACCGATCATCGGCGTCCTTCTTCAATTTGAGTTGTATGTGCTCGCTCTTCGGTTGTGTGTGGGGATGTGACGGACCAGCTTGTTGTGACAAACCAGCTTCATTGTCGTGCGAGCAAGATTCACCTCGCCTTCGCAAGCACACATATTCCTTCTCCTCATGTGCCATTTGCTCGTGACCATCATGTCGATCCTCATGAGTTCGATGAAGAGCTTTATGAACCCTCCCCACTATCTGCTACAATACTGATACATGGACCAAATCTCCTCTAGTGGTAGTTATGCCTTCATTTGTAGTCCCCTCTATCTCATCCATAGCGTCTATATGCAATCATGTGAAAAGATAATCTTATATAAATAAGTAACCAAAAGCTAATGGGTTAAAAAACTATTTAAATTTATGCATTTTACTTACCCATTCTCTTTCATCGACACCCCTTGGTAGGTATCTTGCTTGCTGGGAACATATCTCGATTTCGTTGACTGGTGGCGTGGTTTGAGTGATTATCCATTTTTTGGTAACCCCTATTACCATCTTATATAATCTATTTCCTCCATTGGAGGATAAATTTGCTTGACGATGCTCAAATGTTGCTCATTCCATCTAGCAATATGCATAAGTCGCCAGTCAATTTGATGCCCACCCTTGGACG
The DNA here is from genome assembly GCF_001876935.1 of Asparagus officinalis. Classification (NCBI taxonomy): domain Eukaryota; kingdom Viridiplantae; phylum Streptophyta; class Magnoliopsida; order Asparagales; family Asparagaceae; genus Asparagus; species Asparagus officinalis. The sequence goes on along the minus strand of NC_033798.1, from coordinate 20,209,170 downwards.
CCTTTCTTTCTATTCTTTCTACAAATTGTGGAACGTGCTATGCAAAACCAAACTGCCTAAGCACGCGATCTAGCATGTGCATCTCCACAACTTCAAAGCAAACGAGAAGAACTATGACTCTCCATATACCATGTCCCTCCATGCAAATCAGTGGGAGACGAGATAGAAAAGCTCCGTATGGCTGCCACTCAAACTACAAAATATAAATTATCATTAGTAACTATCTTAAATTGACTTAAATTTAAAAAATTCGATACCTAATAAATTTTCATCCGGTCGAGCACTCCTCTGTAAAAATCTAGCTGTCTCACAGTGGCACAGTGGCATCTGTCCATCTAAAACTCACGTATCGCATAATCTTGGTCTCAAGACCAATCTCTCACATGGCCAAATTTGTAACAATGTCAAGCATCCCTTGATCTCTTTATTTTGCATAAAAGCAACCTTCGATATTTTCTGATATAGGTATGCTAAAATAGCACTACCCCATGATAATGTCCCGCACATGTCAAAGTCCCAGAGAAGCATTAACCACCTATCACATGTCAAATGCATTTAGTCATATTTTATGAATAATGAGTAAAACTCTAGCAAAAATAACCAATATAATCCATAACAAATTGTCTTACCTCAAATGTACTTTATGTTTACTTGAATCGGTGAAAGGAAGCGTCGACCTGATCTTGTGCAAAATATATGCACAATTATGTTGCTGGATCATGACTTATAATGCATCTTCTGGCAAGGGGTTTGCAAAATTTTCTTTTAGCCACTTCAATATAATATATCCCCTGGGCAAGGACTCCAGAGATAGTCCTAAAAACTCATCACAAATTCGGCACCATACATGTCTATCAGTCCCAGTAACACAAGGACACACAAGGGCCATTAATGTGGAGACCAAGGATCATTGCTACGTCCTATAGAGTAATAGTCGCCTCGCCAACATATAGATGAAAGCCATTAGTTTCTGGCCTCCATCTATCCATCAAGGCATTAAGTAGTGCCCAATTGAGTTTCATCCACCCTAACTTTGAGCATGCGAGAAAACCTGCTTAGGCTATTAAAGCAATCATACGTGGATCTTCAAGTGGCCATTGCATATGTTCGAGGCTATGATCAATCATAACTAGCTCTGGTCCTATCTGCACAATAATAATAAAAATATTTGCATTTACTCAATGAGTAAGTAATATGTGACTATAAATTCAAAAAATTTATGACTAAAAATATAAGAATCATTACCTCTGTAAATGACATACTCTTAGAACGGTGTTGTGACTGATCATATAAGACTTCATCACTTACCGGCCTGAGAAGCATAGTGTATATACCTGCACATATAATTGTTAACTTATTAGTTCCTGCAGAATCAATAAGACTATAATAATGAATAAGCCTATAACGACAATAAAAATAGAAATAGAAAATATATTACAAATTAATTGCTATGTACTTGTTCTTGATGGGCAACGAGGCTTATTATGGCCTAATTGATTAAATTGTCCACATTTAATTCGCGATCCTACTCCTTCTCGGTCTTGGTCCATGGTACCTCTAATGCGCACGAAGCGAGGTCATCCCGCTTGTCTTTTGTATTGAGGTGGTAAGATGCATGGTCCATTATAAACCGACCAATAATGACTATCGTCAGGATGATGAAAACTCTCCTTGTAAGCCTTTTGATGATGATTTGTAAGTACCTTAACAATCTTTAACCTCTCATTCATTATCATTGAATTGAGTAATCCTACATGATCTTATGGCCACAATCCTTTTCTGCAGAATACTCTCATTTTTTGGAGTGTAATTTGTCGTCCAACTTGCACCAACGACACATCTCTTATTAAAGTATGTGTTTAATCTATAAAATGGCCTTGTAACTAAGGCTTGAATTGGCATAGCACGGGCACCCTTGAGTACGTCATTGAAACTTTCAGAGCAATTAGTTGTCATCATATAATAGCGCACTCCACCATCTCTACATAATGCTCACCGATCTTTGTATTAAGGCTTCAAGTTTTGTTCAATCTAGTTATGTGCTTCAACTGATAGGGACTTAATTTTCTCTCTATAATGCTCATATACCAGTGTGTCAGCTGCACACCCGGCTTGCCACAATAGATTTTTTAAGTTAACATTTCCATTTTTTTCTTAAAATTATCTCTTACATGCCATAAGCAATATTAATGATGATGTGGTGCTCGAAATCCCTCATGCAAGGATCGTAGAATTCCTTTCATCTGATCAGAAATAAAATTAATCGTTCTAGGACTTCGAACAGAAGAGATGAGTCTATAAATACATTGAAAAAACTACTTCCAACTTGATGTATCCTCTACCTCCACAACTGCGAAAGACAATGGAAATAGACCAGCATTTACATCTACATTGGTTGCAACCAAGAGCATTATTTGTATTTGTCGTATAAATGTGTGCCATCAACGCTCAAGAGTGGACGACAAAAAGAGAACCATTTGATAGCGGGTCCAATTGCCCAAAATACTCGCATGAACCATTTCGTTCCCGACACAATTGCTTTAGACAATATTTTGTGTTCGTGCCCGGATATTCCCTCTTAATTGCTTCAAGATATTGCGGAAGTAATTCGTAAGATTTCTCTCAATCTCCAATGATTTTAGTCAACGCCTTTCTCCGTGCATCATATGCTTTGTATTTGGATATAGTTATTTTTTTCATATCATATACCCTTGTAATTATCTAACTTGGAGTAAGATCAAGTTCTCACCTAACTTCGGGCATAATTAACTTCATGATATAAGAGGAACTTGTTGTCTTATGATCGGCATTGACAGTTGGATTGCGACGTGTATGAATTTTGCAATAACTAGAGATCATAAATTGCCCATTAGATTTTTTCCTAACCGTTGCATTAAGCTTCCATAAACACTTTGAATATCTCTCGTCTTGAGCACTTGCATACTCTCCTTGAGCTTTCTCATTGAATTAGCACTTGACATGATAGTTGGTTGTATTTGTTTTCACCGGCTTGAATTTAACCCGATTCTTGATTGACCTTTTACGTATAGCGAAAACTAAAGTTTCCTTATTATCAAAAACATCTTCTTTTTTTAAAGTGAAGTCCTCGGGTCCTTCGCCATTAGGACCAAGCTCAATGAACTCAGCTTGTGTGGCATTTATCCACTTCTTATTTTGAAAGTCTTCTGGCAATGGTTCTTCAGACTAAACATAATCGTTGTTTACACAATATTCATCCATCCAATGGGTGTCCTCATCGGTTCCTCCAATTGCACATTGCATACTATCAAGATGTTCCTCCTCTTTAGCATCTTCTTAATCATTATCTGCATTTGCATCCTCATCCTCTTCTACAATAGAACCAACCGGTAAATTAGCTGAAACATGACCCGAAGCGTTGTGGAGCACGTCACTTGACATTGCACCCGAGTCATTTTCTAAGTGTAAGGCACTTGGAGATGAAATGATTCGCTTGAGTTATTTTCTAAGTCAAGTATACGAGAGAACTCTCCTAGAGCATATGAAACTTGGGCAACACCGGATATTGGAATATTTTTAATGAACAACTCGATTGAGATTTGGTTTTTCACAAGTTGTATCATGTCTTCAGTTCTTAATCATTGGTGGTCTCAACCGCAATTGTTATTTTTTATTTATCAGACAATTACAGAAGATCTTAGTGGCATACTCTCCATTATTAACTCTAGTAACTCTGTATATTTGCTCCATCATTCCATCAAAGTTGTAATTTCTAGATAACATGAACATTTTTCTAGTCCCTTCCTCATATATAGGCATATTATTCATTCCAATACCCAGTTTCCCATTGAATAAGCAAATAACGGGTATTCCATTCACCATTCAAACAAAAATATTAACATTTATCATATGCAAATTATTTGTCAAATTTTGATCTAATAAATTTTAATCTATCAAAATTTAACCAAATCCCATTGTTTATCATAACTAAAAATTTTATTCTAAATATACAATTATTTCCACACTATAATTTTAACTAAATGATATAGAGAAAATTAGAAAAAAATCAAAATTTATACATTGATGAAGATCCGAAATTCGTCAGAGAGGAGAGGAGAAGGCGTCGGACTTCAACAATACAACTTTGGCGAGAATCTCTATTTGGGTTTGAAGAGAATAATTTTGGAGAGAATGAGTTTGGTGAGAATAAGAGAGAGAGGGAAAAATGAGGGAGAAATAGGTGTTTTGGAGAGAATAAAGGGAACAAGGTTTTGGATGGGTGGTGAAGTCTCTGCTTAACGCACAGGACTAGTAGTCCCGTGCATTTTGGATAGGTGTCAGAAAACCCATGGGACTACTAGTCCCATGGGTTTTCTGAGATAGTTTAGTGGCCAATTAAGGGTCACAAAACATATGGGCCAATAGTCCCGTATGTTTCGAAAGCACATTTTAGCAAAACCGACCTCTTTTTGGCCTGTTGACCAAAAAGAGATCGATTTTGATAAATAATTAGCAAAACGGTCGATTTTGCTAATTATTTAGCAAAAATAGGCTCTTTTGAAAAAAAACTCTGGGAAGAAAATATAGAGGAAGGAAAGGAAAATATAATATATTATTTGGATGTGTTATAATGAGAATGGAAGAGAATTGAATCGTTTCAGAGATATCAAAAAATGAAAAAAATATTTTGTCTATTCGATCCAAAAAGGTGGAGAATTCACATTTGCTTGAAACATTTCCCACGTAATTGTTTTATGACTTTATCTTGTTTGGGAGTTCTACTGAAGTGAAGGGAATGTGATAGAAGGGTTTTGAAATAAAATCTTAACCGTTGATCTATAATGATAAGAGGTAAAATTGTGTTTGTATGTTAAAGTAAGCAACCCCAAGGCCCCATAGGGGCTGCATTGGTCTCCTAGATCTTAATTTTGGAATTTTGAAATTGTCAGAAATTCCAAAATCCTAAACTTAGGCAAATCAGGTAAATGTGGTTTGTGGTTGATAAAAAATTATAGTGAAAAGTAACTAATTGTGTGTGGTTGGTTGAGGATAGCTAAGCTGCGTGAGAAGCGTGAGTCCTATGAGGAGAACTAAGGGGATGTTTGTTTGGAAAAAATAACGAAGAGAAATAGGTTTCCATGGCTGACAATATGACAATGGGAGATCTAAGTCCAAATAGATCTTCTATTCCTCAGTTTGGTTCAACATAAGATTTAAGGAATTTTTTTAGAGAAATCACATGCCAACTCAGAAAAACAGAAATGCCTATTTTCGAGCTTTGAGTTTGAAATTGGGATGAGAAAGCACTAAATAATAAGTATTTTTGCCAGCTAGAAAATACAGAACAGTTGGAACCCCTTGATATTATCACCGCCCTTCCATTTCCTCCTCCTTCTTCAACCTACCTCCTTCCACCGCCTCTTCCTTCCACCGCCTCCTTCCAAAAAAAATATTGTAGGTCAATCCTCTCTTGCTACTTCACTCCACCGCCGAGCCTACCTAATTTTGAGTCCTCTTCTACAGTCAATCCTCTCTTGCTACTTCACAAAGAAACCCTAGCAAATTTTGGGTTGAATAATTTACTATTTCATCGGTAGAGCATCTGCAGATCTGGGTGATTTAGTTTGATGGTCTTCTATTTTGGTTATTCTGAAGGTCGATTTGTTGCTTTGTCTTCTTGATTGCTTAACCTCCGAAAGATCCGACTACTTTGGGCTAATCCTTTTGGAAAATACCTCTGAACTGCCTTCAAAAACTACAATTGGTAATCTTCTTGACATGGAAGCAATTGTTTGTGTATAGATTTTTTTTTCCCTTTTCATTTGTGTGTAGAATTTAATATCTCTTTAAATTTTGTGTATAAAATTTAATGTATAGAATTTTTTTCCCTTTTATTTGTGTACTTGATGCTTCCCTCTGATTTCACCCAAGATCTTGCCATCATGTGTTAATTACCATATTAATTGATGATGATGATCCATCATCTATATTTTGTTTAAGTCAACTTCATGAATCCAATCTCTCTAGTAAAAATGAGGTGTATATCTTGATAAAACAAAGTGCTTGTTCTTTGATAGCGTTGTTCTAAGTTTTACCAATTGTCTTGTTACCCTTGTTCATTGTAGTTTTTTTTTTTTTAGTTCACCATGCCTGGATAGTGTTAATTTTAGCACGAGTCGTACCTAAGACCCATAATATAAATGAAATATTTTCCATGAGTTCATTTTGTGTAAAGTTAAGTTGACTATGGAAAAGAAAAGATTCTAATATGTTCCATCGTGCAAATTTGTAGATTGAGAATATGTATTCACAACTGGGCTCTAGGTGCCTTTAATTTCTGTGAGCTGTGTTAGATCTTATGTTTATGAGCCTATTGTCTAATCAGGTTTTGATGATTAACAAACAATTCCTAACATTATTTTTTAGTATTTGCATTTACTCGCTAGGTATCCTCACAAACATCTTTAGTTGGAGGTTGGATGGAAATGCATGTTAACGATGACATTCTTTGGAGGTTGACGGAAATCGGAATGAAGCCTTTGCCATTCAAGTCAAGACACATTATCGCGCTTCATCCCTGCTACCAAGATCGACCTTAATAAAGATTCTCAGTTTGGATATAATGTTTTAGGTTTTTACTTTATGTGTTTATACTTAAAGCTCAAACCATACACATACACATTATTTTGATTTATTGCTTTTATTGTTTTATTCGCCGTGTTAAAGGATTTTTAGAATATCTTTGTGGATAAGGTGTTTGAAATGATTTCATCAGAATCATGTGTTTATCGATTTTGTATTCTTGACGATTCCGTTAATCTATAAAATCATATTTAACATTTTCGTATGTTTTGCAAAATAATAAGTTTTCACTAATGGAAAGTGTTATTTTGGAAATTCCTCTTCAAATACATTCATTTTTATATGTATAAACATTCTCCCAAGTTTTTACTATTATTGGAGTTAATTTACTATTTTAAATCTGATTTAGTAAATCAACTTTTTTGTAAATTTAAGTATCTGTTGTGTCTGTTTTTCAGTCGACCGGTTGTTCTTGTCAGTCGACCGAACAGTACGTCAGTCGACCGACCGTATTTTTCAGTCGACTTGGCAGAAGTGTTTTTTATAGCATTCTCTTCTATTGTCGATCATGTTCGCGTGGAAAACTGTATTCTTTTTTATTGATATGATTGTCATCTTGGGTTACAAAGATCCGGTCTTTTATAGATCCGGTTACAAC
>NC_033798.1:20176546-20200951 GCF_001876935.1 Asparagus officinalis | reverse complement strand
TGGATTCATTCCGTCGCTTCTGTGCGATTCGTCGATCTCGTCGCCTCGTTGGTTCGTCGGTTTGTGCCGCTCTATGCTAGGGGACCTATAAGCAATTTTATATGCCTACAGAGAACTATAGGCAATTTTTGATGCCTACAGTATTGGCCTTCGGCGCTAATACTAAGAAGAGCTAGTGTCTCGCTTTAGCCGAGATATAAGCTTCATAGCTTCTTAGATCCCCCGCGGATCGATGAAGCTCTGTCCGATTTTTCGGGATCAGAAGTTTCTAAATCCCTTCGCGGATAGACGAAGCTCTGTCCGATTTATCCGGATCAGATCTGAGTGCCCCGGTGGTCCACGGATATCAACATCCCCGTCACAGGCAAAAGACCCACGCAAACAAGAGATGATGAACAGCATTTATTTTGTTTTCATTGTGTATCGGTCTTATAAAAAGACTATCTTTTTATTTCATTGTAACGATCAAAGTTGTAATGAATGCAGCAATGAATACAGCGACTTTTTCCGCAAACAAGCGTAGCAGGATCTTTGACATGATCTCCAAATAGGAAACTCGGCTTCTTTAAAGCCTGAGTGGAGGTAGAATCCGGGGTGAAAGGGACATCTGTGATAAGCTGGCGCAAACAATGGCGCCCTCCTTCCTGTATCAAGCGGCAAGAGTCGTTTGAGCGATCCCCGTCAAACCGAGGAAGTGGGTTAACAGCCTGCCTAAGGGTAGCGGAAGAGAAAACCTCCCGACTACAGCCGGTGTTGGCATGAGAAGGAAGGCTACCCGCGGGAAATTCCACTGCAATAAAGCACAAGGGTGGGATCAGATAATCCATCTCATAAGAAGAATGATAAACTCATTCACGGAATAATTGGAGAGACGATTTTGAGTTCCTACACCGGAAGAACGGTATACATCATCACGTGAATAACGTGGTGACATACACCGGCCTATGAGGCGTAGGACGACACAAAATCGCCCCAATATACCGGAGACTTGAATTGGCTAAGCAAAACAAGTCTGAAACCTTACCCTCCGCGAGAGAGGTATCGGTTCTTCCTTCATGACCCGCAAAGAGGTCAATCAGGGATGCAAGAAGAAAAAAAACTGCATAAAAGACGTCGTAGGAACCTCCTCCTCACTATGCTGTGAATGAGAACGACTCCTACGGGGTCGAGATCGACGCGGAGACATTGCAAATCTGCAACGAAAAGCAGCAAGTCAGGTACAATCTAAAACATGGATACACGAAATTTAAAAGGGAAATTAAGAACTTTAATTAAAATCCTATACACAAATAGGATTTCATAATTGAAGTCTAATTAAACCTACAAATTTCGTGCACGATGATTGTCATCTTTCACGGTGAATTTTGGTGAAATACCCAAAATACCCTTAGTGTTCAAGGCCAAAATTCAGGTCAAGGACACACCCGGTTCGGGTCATGATCGTCATATCCGATCATTTAGCACCCCCGGTACCCCACCATTTTGGTTAAATTTTGCAAATAAACCCTTTTGCAGAATTCAGCCAATGTCGGCAAAACAAATCCTTCGAACTATATTGGCAATGTTTGAGCATAAAAACCCCTCCTTGAATTTCAGCATAAATTCGCTGTCCTTTGGCAAATAAGCCCTCTAGAGATTTTATGGGGCTGTTTTTGCAAATAAACCCTCCAACACTTTTGGTCCTCTTGGCCCTAAAATACGCCGCTCAAACTTTCGGCAATGACATGTAATCTAGGTCCTAAACTTCAGTCCTCTATTACATGAACATCTACCAATTCTTCGGCCATTTTGCAAAATAAGCCCCGAAAAATTTTCGGTCCACATTTGCACATAAAAACCCTCAATGAGGTAGGTCTTTTGCATGAAACACCCATCCAAATTGTTAACCAAAAAAGGGTATGAATCCAAGCCTCCAAAATTTCAGTCCCATTTTTGCAATAAGCCCCCAAGTTCGGGCCATATGGCTCTTTTGCCAAACCCCCCAAAACATTGTTGCATACACAACCCTTAGGCCTACTACAACCTAAAGATGCAATCTTTAGCAAGAAAATAAGAGGAATTGTGAAGAAGTTACCAAATCAAAGAGTTCTTTGAGCTTGAAGGGAGAGAAAACCTAGCTTGGAGAGAGTAGAAATCTCGGCCAAATAGGGTACCACAAAACACGACCTTTGCTTGGGGTTTGCATGAGTGCTTGAAGGAGAGATTTCTTGGGGAGGAAGAACACCAAACCGAAAATAGAGGGGGGGGGTTCGGTTTGAGGCCAAATGAGGAGAGATTCTCTCTGAAATTTGAAAAGGAGGGAGGGAGACAAAAGAGGCAACAGATTTGGAATCAACGGAAGACAAGTAAAAGAGGGGGAAAACCAAAATAAAAAGACAAAACGCCAAAAAAGAGGGGGGACCAGCGGTGAGGGGCCAAAGACACCCCTAGGGGTGTCTCGGCAAAACCGAGACACCCCAAGGGTGTCTCGGCCTTGCCGAGGCACCCCGGGGGTGTTTTGACCCGGTTTTGACCCCCGAACTTTTTTTTCTGACCCCCCCGATCCTCTTAGGAGCACCGTTTCTTCACCAATCATTGCATACATTGATGAGTTCTACAAGTCAACGTTTGACGATTCGAAACCCTAAGGGTCAACGCCGGTCAACGCGTAACCCTAGGTCAACGCCAGTCAACGCGTTGCGACAAAAGTCAACGCACGACAAATCATAAACCTTAGGGTAGACGCCAGTCAACGCGTAACCCTAGGTCAACCCCACTCAACGGGTTGTGAGCAGAGTCAACGCGTGACGATTCAAAACCCTAAGGGTAGACGCCGGTCAACGCGTAACCCTAGGTCAACGCCAGTCAACGCGTTGCGACAAAAGTCAACGCACGACAAATCATAAACCTTAGGGTAGACGCCAGTCAACGCGTAACCCTAGGTCAACCCCACTCAACGGGTTGTGAGCAGAGTCAACGCGTTGACGATTCAAAACCATAAGGGTCAACGCCGGTCAACGCGTAACCCTAGGTCAACCCCATTCAACGGGTTGCAACCAAAAGTCAACTTTTGACGAATCAAAACCCTAAGGGTCCACGCCGGTCAACACGTACCCTAGGTCAACGCCAGTCAATGCGTTGCGACAAAAGTCAACGTTCGATGATTCGAAACCCTAAGGGTCAACGCCGGTCAACGCGTAACCCTAGGTCAACGCCAGTCAACGCGTTGCAACCAAAGTCAACACACGATGATCTGAAACCCTAAGTCAAACACAATGGGACGGAGGTAGTTCAAAGTCAACTCAATGACACGAGCCAAATTCAATTCATCAGTTCAGACTCGGGACTCCGACGACGGCCAAGCGATAAACGCAGTGCCGGAAGAACTTCGGCTATTCGTCAAAGCATCGAATAGACCGAAAATCGAAGGAGCCAAGAGTTGAAGCTAACTACAGGTCCTCGAGTTACGTGAGCAGATAGGACTTCGGAATCACGAAGACCCGGACCAATCGGGAAGCCCGGCACTGTTCACAAAAAGGACAACACCCTCCGTGCCTCGACCACTCTAAAGACAATCCAACCATCAGAGCGGATCGAACTCTTCGTCACGCATCCAACGCACCCGGAATCACTCAAATCCGAGTTCGTACGAAGAATCTACGGGGAAACGATCAAAACACACCTACGGACGTCTCGGAATCCCGAAACACCCCCAGGGGTGTCTCAGAAATTCCGAGACACCCCAGGGGTGTCTCGGAATTTCTGAGACACCCTAGGGTGTCTCGGAAAATCTGAGACACCCCAGGGGTGTCTCGGAAAATCCGAGACACCCCAAGGGTGTCTCGGAATTTCCGAGACACCCTAGGGTGTCTCGGATTCTTGGAGACACCCCAAGGGTGTCTCAGATCTGTGGAGACACCCCAGGGGTGTCTCGGATTCGTGGAGACGCCCCAAGCCCCCATTTGCCTATAAATAGCAACCCTTGGGCTCATTTTTGAAGGATCTGGATTTTTGGAGAGCCTTGGCGAAGCCCTGCTGCAGCAAAGAGTGGTCGTGCGCTTCAACGGAGGAGGAGAGGTCTACATCAGCCTTCATCACCCGTTCTCATCTGATCCTTAGTATTAGCCTTTAGCGTTAATACTAAGAAGAGCTAATACCTCGCTTTAGCCGAGGTATACGCTTATAGCTTCTAGATCTCACGCGGATCGACGAAGCTCTGTCTGATATTTCTGGATCAGAAATTTCTAGATCTCACGCGGATCGACGAAATTCTGTCCGATTTATCCGGAACGGATCTGATTGCCCCGGTGGTCCACGGATATCAACATCCCCGTCACAGGCCAAAGACCCACGCAAGCGAGACCGCACCAAAACGGGATCTCGTGTTTATTTTCGATAAAGTTGTAATCTTTGTTTTGTTGCATTCTTGTTGTAACGTTTAAAGTTGTAACAGATTCAAAAGCAATGAAAACAGCGACTTTCACCGAAAACACTTACATCAATTTTCCATCTATACATGATATACTTATCTGGAATAGAAGTTACTTGATTTAGCCATAAGATATATAACATATGCTTACAAAGCACCCCTTCGGTTTCCCGAAATGCACAAGTGCATGCAACTTTAATCTCTCCATTATTTTCATAAGTTACGTCTTCCTAATTTTTTCTATCTTCGGAATACTTGCCAACTGAATATACAACTTTTAACTCCTCCTTCAATGTTTCTTCATAATGTAAGGACATCACATCACCAAGCTCCTTTTGAAACATCTTCAAGATCACCCTCATGTATGCCCTTCCCACTTGTGCTTTAATTGGACTTGAGAAACTCATCGCGGGCATAATATTCAAAGTCGTGAAGTCTTCATGAGATTCTAATCCATGACGAGTTGCCACCGCCTTGTCATCCAACAAACTCAAAAGGACTAGTGTTTGCATTGACAAAGCCATCGAAAAGGGCATTGATACTTTCACTCCTTTGGCTTGTTGTCATTCCCGCCCAAAAACAATCCTTCAAGTATGCATCCACCCAATGTTCACGCAAATTATACATTCTTGTTAGAAAACTATCTTCATCTTCATGTATGCCAAATTTCTCCCTCATGACTTTCCATAGCTCCTCACACTTGATTATATTTTTAGCATGGTACCAATTGTTAAAATATGAAGACATCTCATCCCCGTATTTGCTCTTCAACTTCACTTGTTGCTCAGTAATATACTTTCTAATATGTTAAGAACAAAAACGATGATGAGTGCTTGGCAAAACTTCATTTATAGCTTTTCTCATCTGTGCATATTGATCAGTTCTGATAGCCTTTGGTGCGATCTCATGCATACACTTGAGCCATTGATAAAACAACCACACGAAGGTACCCTCTTGTTCGTCTGCAAGCAATGCACAACCAAAGAGGAAGGATTGTCTGTGGTGGTTTGCTCCCGTAAATGGAGCAAAAGGTAAACTCAAATGATTAGTCTTGCATGTAGTATCAAACACTACCACATCTCCAAGACTCAAATAAGATGCTAGCTCTTCCATTGGCCCAGAACACACTCCTCATAGTACCAAAATGATCAACCTTCATAGCAAAATAAAAATCCAGATTTGATTTACTTCTATCATGAAAATGTCTAACAATAACTAAGCATTCAGTGCCAAAATTATTGTGCCTTGTTGTTCTGGTATGGTTGATTATTTGTTGTGTGGTGACTCGTTCGCCATCTTCTCCCTTGTAAAAAACATTTACCACATGATTTATAGTAGAGGGCTTCATTCCCTCTTCATGCAAGCTATCAATGAAGCTTCTACAAGTCTTTGATCGATGTCGTTGCTTGTTAGAAAAATGATGAGCTACTTTGTCGGGACTTGTTAAAGCATGAACATGTTCAGCAATAAACTTAGTAACCTTCCACGTTTTTAAAGAAGTCAACCTAATCTTCATTTTTGCATCACAATTAAGTCTAGTTTCCAATCTGCGGTTGATAATTATTCCACTTTCATTTTATCTCGGCACCTTCTTTCTCCCTGCTTTGTTACACGTAAATGTTCTGGAAAGAATCTCCCCTGAAGCCTTCTTTGACTTTTCCAAAGTACCTTTGCGAATTCCAAACCCAATCTTCTTTGCATAAGCATTGTAATAGTTGTATTTATCTTTGTCACTTATGAACTCCTTCCCTTCAAATGGAGTAATATCATCTGGTGGAATGCTAGTATCCAAGATTGAGCCATCGGGTGCAATGTCCATCATTTCAGTATCTCCCATTGTGCAATTCTATCATAATTAAAAAAAACATACAAATGTTAATAAGAGCCTATGAACAATTTAACACTCCCTAATGAAAAGAAAACTTTACTATGAGAGAATAAAACTAACATAACTAAGATGATATAAAAAGAGCCTATGAACAATGTTAATATTCCATAATTAACTACTATATAGTCACAAATTATCCTAATTCCACATACTCACCTTAGCTATGCACAAATATTGACAGGCTCAATAACCACATACACCAATAACCACAATAAACTAACATACACTAATGAGTTTTTGTAAGTTCATTCATCTACCATCATGCTCTTTCAATGTCAATCAACTCTATCTCAACTTCCTCCTTTTTTACATGTCTATTGTTTGATTTTTTTTCATTGTAGAACAACCTGGAAGAGCTATGGGCACTTCTTAATTTCTTATTACCTAATATTTTTAGTTTGTCAGAGGATTTTCCCCAGTGGTTCAACAAGCCATTTGAAAGTAACATGGAAAATTCAGTAGATTGAAGTAAGTAATCTTCATCCTTTCTAATTTTATAATTTTTATAAGTCAAAGATGTAAAATGTATTACCTTCTGTTATGGTGTTCACTCACCCAAGATATAGATATTTGCAAAATGATATAATGAGAGTCCTAGCAAAACAAACTCAACCCTTTAGCCGACTCCCACAGTCGTCTCTCAGCCTTAGGGGAAGGAGAGCCCTAGTCAACTCTTAAAAGTTCTAGGTATTTTATTTCCTAGTCGAATTACAAGCCTTTGGCTCTTTATAAAGGTATGCCCAAGGCACGACAGATGGTCCAATCCTCCGGTGCAACTCGACCATCATGGCTAATTTCAAGACAATGGTACCTTATTAGGGGTAAACCCAAGGCACAATCACAGAGGACTCGGCCCCCACTGACTTATCAAGTCGACTCTCTGGTGTCGACACCAAAGGCGATATTGGTCGGCACGAGAGATCCTGACCTCCCATATGAGTCGACATCTTTATATCAACTCAAGAGACAGTTATTAGCTGAGACGAGATGATATTCCAACCAGTCGGATAGGCCGACATTCCTGAGTCGACGCGAAAGGCGGTGTCGATCGACCCCATCATCAATGACGACCCTACTTAGGGCACTCGACCACTCACTTGGCAATTCTCAGAAGCAACAGGAGGGATATCCCCTGCTACCAATTAAATTGAGAATTCGACCTCAGCTCCAAGCCTCTATCCCAGAGCATATGTCGACATCTCCATCCACGTCAAACAAGCTTTATCTAAATTTTGGCCTGATAGGTCTCCATGACTTGTCATCTCAATCACTTCTCGAAAAATGTGAAGACACCCTCTCCAATGCCAAAATGATTTACCCCCGATCGTCAGCCGATACTTGTAAAGCGAGGGATGACTCATCTTCCAGCTCACATTTGGTGACTGCCATTTTGCATGGCCGAACAAATCAATCTACGGATGATCATCCTCTTTATAAACAAAGGTTATTCGCCATAGCACAAGAGAGAGGTTCACAATCTAAAATCCCCTAAAGCATAGATGACACAAAAAGAAGAACACACAGTTCTTCGTCCAGACAGAGGAGCTCAAGTAGATCCTCTGGACATGCACCTTACCACCTTAAGAACCACATCGGTTCTTGACCTTCCCCTTCCCTACTCGAGTTTCACTAACTTGACCATTGCAGGAACCACGGGGGAACCGGTCCCCACCCTCTTACGGTTTCTTCTTGTCTGTGCAGCATGGACATCAAGCCCTCGTTCAAGAACTAGGTATAAAGTCAAAGAAGGGAGTGGGCACTCCATCATCCTTCATCACCCTGTAACCATCCTCTTCTGGATTTAATTGGCTGTTTGATATCGATCATCAACAGTTTGGCACCCATCGTGGGGTCACTCTTCTTTTTCGAGAAGACATGACAAGTTCTGATCAAGGGCCTGATTTTACTCACCCTAAAGAATAATATCGAAGTTGCATCATCCAAGCTAAATGAAGTCAAAAGTTGTATCATTCAAGCTAAGGAGGGTTAGCTTTGGCTAAGAGGAACTAACATCGGTGCAATCCTCAAAAGCCTTAGCAACTTATCCAGAGAGTATTTGCCAAGAATACCATCAGTTAGATAGTACATCAATCTTCAATCCCCCTAAAAAACCCTCTAATAGAAGACCCACCATAAGGGTGGTTGTTTTTTGAAAAGCGACCCTGATTTCTAATCGCCATCACAGAATGAATCTGACCGGGACATAGAATTTGATGAGGCCAAATATCAGTGAAGCTCCAACTGCTGATAGCTTATAGGAGCATAGGAGTAGTGATCAAGTCTATGAAAGGAACATGGGACCATTAGAACTCTTTGAAGAAAACTCCCCTATACCAGGGGTGAAATTGCGGGAAAAACTTAGGGCCTGTCAGCTGATTGTTCTCGGGAAGAATGATCTTGGCCCTTCAACCGACGCCTTCACCACTAAAGTTGCCTAAGCTCTGATAGTCGAAGCATGCAACCCGCATGATCCTCATAAGGGAGAGTTCTCCATTCACAACATAGTCTAGTCCCTAATACTACTGAAGCTCCTTCAAGAAAACCACCACGGCTTGTCATTCTCAGGGAGTATAATACCGGCTGGTGGATTTTCTCTTCAAGAGAGTTTCCACCACAAAAGGTACCATGTAGCTTCTGGTCGTGCACTCAACCCTTGCGAACCCTACCTGGAGAATGCCATTCAACATGATTCATGGCGTCTGGGCAGTTCCTTTTACCGAAAGTCGGCATGCTAACCTTTCACCTTCAAGGCCTTACTAAAGATTCAGACTCAAAAGGAACCTTGGCTGATGCGATGACAAATAGAGTTTCGACTCATTCTCATTTATTAACAAATTGTCCACTATGGAAGCAAGCAAAATCAAACTAAAAGAGGTTCTATATTGGCGGCCTCATCCACTACAAAATTTCCTTTGAAGCAGAGCAAAATCAAGATCACAAGTGGTTCAATCTCCTTTTGAGCATCAGATGCTTGCAGAAGGATATTTTTCATAATGATGTTATTCAATATGAATTAACTGTGATCTCGCAAGGATCGAGGCTTCATTATGGCTAACGACCTAGGCGTCATGTAAGACCTAGGCACCCCCGACAAGCCATTAGTACCTCATCAGGAATAAATCTAAGGCACAACCCTTTGGCTGATCCCTAGTCAACTCTCAAAAGTTCTAGGCATTCGGCTCCTCAGTCAAATTTCAAGACCATGGTATCTCTTTAGGGTAAATCCAAGGCACAACGGCTCTTCAGTCGGATAACGAGCCCTTGGCTCTTTATCAAGGTAAGCCCAAGGCACAACATATGATTGATTCTTCTAGCTCTCATCGATCATCATGGACAAGCCCTTGGTACCTCATCAAGAATAAATCCAAGGCATAACCCTTTAGCTGACTCCCACAGTCTTCTCTCGGCCTTAGGGGAAGAAAAGCCCTAGTCAACTCTCAAAAGTTCTAGGCATTCGACTCCTCAGTCAAATTTCAAGACCATAGTACCTCTTCAGGGTAAATCCAAGGCACAATGACTCCTCAGTCGAATTTCAAGGCCATGGTACCTCTTTAGGGTAAATCCAAGGCATAACGACTCCTTAGTCGGATAACGAGCCCTTAGCTCTTTATCAAGGTAAGCCTAAGGCACAACATGTGATTGATTCCTCTGGATCTTCAGGGTAAATCCCAGGCACAACGAATCCTCAGTCGAATAACGAGCCCTTGGCTCTTTATCAAGGTAAGCCCAAGGCACAACATATGATTGATTCCTCCGGCTCTCATTGATCATCATGGACAAGCCCTTGGTACCTTATCAGGAATAAATCTAAGCCACAACCCTTTGGCCGACTCCTACAGTCTTCACTCATCCTTAGAGGAAGAAAAGCCCTAGTCAACTCTCAAAAGTTCTAAGCATTCAACTCCTTAGTCAAATTTCAAGACCATGGTACCTCTTTAGGCTAAAGCCAAGGCACAATGACTCCTTAGTCGGATAATGAGCCCTTGGCTCTTTATCAAGGTAAGCCCAAGGCATAACATATGATTGATTCCTTAGGCTCTCATCGATCATCATGGATAAGCCCTTGGTACCTCATCAGGAATAAATCTAAGGTACAATCCTTTAGCCGACTCTCACAAAAGCCCTAGTCAACTCTTAAAAGTTCAAGGCATTCGACTCCTCAGTCGAATTTCAAGCCAATGGTACCTCTTCAGGGTAAATCCAAGGCACAACGACTCCTCAGTCGAATAAATAAGTCCTTGGCTCTTTATCAAGGTATGCCCAAGGCACAACCCTATGGTCTACTCCCACGGTCACTACTCGACCATACCGGGATTATGAAGACCTAGGCACCTTCGTAAGACTTAGGCACCTAACCTCGGGGTTGCCATTCTGCCAAAAAGGTATTGGTAAGCCTAATGTATGAGTATTAAGTAGGGCTAATACTTAATTGATCTAAAAACTTAAGCAGTTATCTGTCGAGTTCTGTTCAATTGAACGCTTAGCCAAGATAAGGGCATCAAGTGAACTAGTTATCATAAGTTTTCAGTACGGGTCAACACATTATAACTAACTCACTTCAGCCAACATCTCAGATGAGAACAAAATTACAATGCTAAAAGAATATAAACAGTGAAGGCAAGCTCAAGAATGGAAACAAAAGTTAATTTTTATTCAATAAGAGTAAACTTCATTACAAACTCCTTTACAAAAAAAAGAGGAAGGAAAAGAAACATGCAGGTCATCAAAGCTCTAGACCAGATTCGGGAGTTAGACTGGGTGGACTCCTGATGGTGACAATTGAAGAAGACTCCCTAGGGGCCCCAGTAACAGGCTCGACCTCATCGTCATTAACTAATAAATCCAAACCGCCTCTAATTTTCCTGATATAATGTAACAAGTCAAGACAATAAGAGATACATGAAGGATAAAAGCGATCTGGCATAGGATGAAAGTCACGAGGCACCAAGGAGATGAAATAATTGACCCTAACTTTACATGCTAAGGCTACTTCAGCCTTCCCTATAGGGTCATGACGCCAGTCGTTGACCACCTTCTTTTTATGCTGCTACGAATCCAGATGAGAGAGTTGGTCCTCTAATTTATCGACAAGGACCATGGACGCCTGAAACTTTGATTGCAGCCCTTCAAATTCTCTCCTCAACTCTTCAAGATACAGGCGACTTGATCGAGCCTCTGCCTCAACCATCGTTCTCCGATGCTTCTCTAACTCGGCCTCCGCCTGTAGATAAACCATCTCCCATTGAAGATCCTCGATGGTTCCCACCTGCTTGGAGAAACTCGGCCTCCGCCTGTAGATAAACCATCTCCCATTGAAGATCCTCGATGGTTCCCACCTGCTTGGAGAACTGGATCTGAAAGCTCTTGAGGAGATCTTCCTTCTTATCCAGACTCTGACGCCAAGCGTCTTCTTTATGAGCCAATTCAGTCTCCAAGACAACGATTCTCTTCTCTGCCTCTTCCTTGGCTGACTTCTCCTTCGCCAGCCCTCCTTGGCATTCCAAGGAATGCTCAAGTCGATTGAACAGGGCATGTCCTAGCAAAGTCTCCCAAACTAAACAAGCTTGAAGAGGCTTGGTGTATGCCAACACTTGGCATATCCTCCAAAATCCTCCTATTAGCATTGTTTGCGTCGAAAGTTATTTTCTTTGTTGAATTCATTACACGTTTATCGATTATAATGAATTCAAAAGAGTTAGTCTTTTTATAAGACTACTCGCTTACACAAATAAAATAAAAAATTACAACTCTCTTCAAACACACATAGAGAATATTTATCACCCACTGCTTGCATGGGATCTTTGCTTGTGCCGAGGACGCGTTAGTCCGTGGACCGTAACGGATCAGATCTGGTTGACAGAATGAAAATTCAATGTGTGCCGAGGACGCGTTAGTCCGTGGACCGTAACGGATCAGATCTGGTTGACAGAATGAAAATTCAATGTTCTTACTTCACAAAGGAAGCATTTGCAGAAGTAAATAATCTCTACCAAGGAAGATTACTACTCTTCTCGAGATCAAAATCAAGTTTGATCTGGAGGAAATGTGGAACGGGCTTTAGATCTCTCGAAATCCACTCTTTATGCATAGGAATTAGCCAAGATCTCACTAGCCTCTCTCAAATTCATCAGAACCTCATCCTAGCACCTTTAAAATTTATGGATCCCTTCAGATCTGCCTTTATGAGGGTGCTAGGAGTGTATTTATAGATTTTAAATGTCGTGTTTGTGGATAGAATCGAAGAACAACCGCTATTATTCGTTTAGGTGGGTTTTCGGTTATATAACAGCTTCCACACATTTAAGGATAATCTCACATGTTTATGAATGACCACAAGGAGTTCTAGAATCCAATCTTATCAGAAAATACATCAGGAGCTGACTTGGGCGCGAGTCACTTCGAAGTGACTCGGAATTTCTGAGTCACTTTGAGGTGACTCGGATTCTCCGAGATAGTTTGTACTATCATTTGTATTTTAGCTTTAATTCTCTCGTCCGACCTTGAAATAAAGTGATTGATGTGTTGGAAAGCTGACAAAGAGATCTACAAATTTTCTCTTTTAAGATTTTTCAGATTCAAATCTCATCATGGTCAAAATTCCTTTCTTCGTGCGGGTCACTCTAAAGTCCTCCTGATTGTATTTGCTTCGTCGTTTCACACATTTCGACGTTTCACGTGCGTTCCTTCACTTTTTTTATAGCATCGGATGATCCTGTTTGACTTGGATAATCATTTCTAACTCGAATAATAGCATTCATTGCCTTCTCTCCGTTTTGAACTACGTGCGGGAACCTATAAGTAATTTTTGACGCCTACAGATATCCCCTCCAAAGTGTTTCAAGCTTATTCTTTTATAGAGGAGCCTAGAATACTTTCGATATGATAGAACCAGCCTTCAATTCTTAAACTTGTTTATCTTTTAGTTTATATAGTATTTTGTCAAATAGCTGAAATTCTTCCGGTACTGCGTTTATCATCTGACCGTTGTCGAAATCTTAAATTGGAACTGGAGTGTTGGTTTCTGAATTAGCTCGTGTCATTAGATTGATGTTGAACTGATCATCTTTATCGGGAATTTGTATGTGAATTATGATTGAACTCATGGGATTATACTTTGACCTGGAATTTTTCTGAGCCTTATTTCGGCTATCATTACGTTGATCGGCATTGACCTTCATTGTAGCACGTTGTTCGGCATTAACACAGTTTATACTTGTATGTTTACTAGATTATACATAGTTTAAGCTTGACCAGTATTATAACGCGTGGCAGGCCCAAGTGTAGAGGTTGCAGGACCAACCGTTGATACTGTTTTATCTGTAGGTACGGATCTTATCTTTACGTCCCGCTAGTTATTTGCTTAACAATAGGGGAGTTTTGGTTGTCGGACCAACTATTAGAGTTGATATGGATACTATTACGAATGCTTTAAAGGTTCCTCATGGAGGCTTCGGCTAGAATTGATGTTGTCTCAGGTGCTTATATCACGAGACCAACTGATGAAGCTGGTGTGTCAGTGACTATCGTACTTATAGGATTTTTTACAAACCCTCAGCCATCAATGAATTTGATAAGCCTCTATCGACTACTATTTAAGTCGGGCTAGCATGCGGATTATCTAAGTCCGTTCTGCATATAACATTGTGCTAAAAGAGTTTACTCTCTTAGACTTAGTGCTATGATATTGAATACATAGACTTCGCCATTGTTATGGGAATAAGCTACCTGGAAATGCGTGTTAGGCATAGACTTGAACAATCCTTCGACCTCGGTTATCCTTAAGAATATTATATGTAATATTCTTCAGGAACTTCCCCTTAGAAATAAAGGAAGCAGTTTATCCTCAAATACCCGTTAGAGGTTAGGGAAATAGTTTATACTCGTATACTTGTTGGAGGATTTCATTCTCATTTGGCTTATTTTACCGTCATGATACTGGCGTCAACTAAGGCTTGAGTGTTATTTTTTAGAGTAATACAAGCCTTGGTAGGGTGATGAACCCTCCTGTAATATGCACAGTACTTCGGATCCGAAATCTTGTTTGCTTCCTCTTGATTTGTAATCGGTGGTAGCTTGATTTTGTTATTGGTGAGGATGTACTTGAAGATGGCTGGAACTTTATCATCTTCAAAAGAATACTCCTCCTAGAACTTCGGATTAAGAGTCCCTTGTTGCCTCCAAGGTTGCTATTGATGAATGTGGACAGTAGTTGCATGTGCTTTAGCTTTCGGTTGGCCTCTTTCGGCTTTCTTCCTTTTGAGAAAGCGTTGGGCCTGTTCATCGTGCAATTTTAAATCTTTTCAAGTTTTGGATGGTACGACCCCCAAGGCTTCCAGGACATCAATGGACAGATTATTATGGCATGTCTGCAAGATAAACTCCTCTATGACAGGATCACTGCAATTCATTGCCTTGTTATGGAAGCATTTGACAAAACTTTCAACTGACTCACGGTCCTTCTACTTCATGCAATTCATTGCCTTGTTATGGAAGCATTTGACAAAACTTTCAACTGACTCACGGTCCTTCTACTTCACATCCAGAAGAGCTCTAATCGACACTTCGGTGTCATCATTGAATAAATTGTTGAGGAACGAGCTTTCCATGTCATCCTAGCAGTTGATGCTCCCCAGCTTGAGACATCAATACCAATTGAAGGTCGTCCCGCGAAGGGTGCTCATTAATGACCGAATCATTAGGGGTTCATTCCCAGAGATTACTGCTAGGCGGAACTTAAAATAAATTAGGTGTTGAGTGGGTAAACCTTTCCCGTCAAACAACATGAAGTTAATTAGATTGAACTTCACCGGGTATGAGATTGAATCCTACTCTCTTGGATATGGACACGGAATACTGATCCTCTTCACTTCTTAAGCCGATAGCAAGGCATTAACCTTATCTTCCAACTCCTGCATCATCTTGTTATCCTCGCCCGCATCTTTCTTCAGAAGATGTCGAGAAAGATCAACTGAATCACCCCCAGTGATATTGAGGGGTGCAAATTAATCACCCCTAGAATTACTGAGGGATGCGATTGGGCCACCTCCGGTATTTTTGAGGAGCGCGTTAACCATGATGACTTCGTCCACTTCTAGATCGCTGTCAACTGTGATGTTCTGAGTGCGGTGACTGGATTCATCGCACTGACTGGACTCAGGTGGTGGTTGAAGTCGTTGAGCCTGTAACTCTCTCATTTGCTACATGGTCAACTCCATTTCCATTTTCATTTCAGCTCTGAGTTCCTCTCACTATCGAGCTAAAGCCTCTTGAAGCATTTGAGCCACTAGGTCAAGAGTGATTGTGAACGACTCCCTTGCTTCCCCCATGCTGGACATTGTATTGTTGGAGGCAATTGTGGAGCAAGTATCCAACAGTTCATCTTCCGAAGATAGTCCTTCGTGCATCCTCGGGTAATCCCTATGTCTGATGGCTTTTAGCTGGAGCTTAGACATTCGTTGAGCTATTCCTGGATTGACTTTTCTTCTGGGAGAAAAGTCGGGATTAGAGACGTTTGAAGCAATCACAAACTTTCCTTTGTCAACCAACCATGTTGATGGTGACTTTAGGAAATTTATCATCCTAGGCGGCAGATTTTCTCTCGTGGAAACGTCTTGGCTTGAGCTTCAACGCTTCGGTGGCAAGTTTTTCGAACATCGAGACTCTTTGTAAAATGGTCCTAGAGCAGTTACATTTTGATAATACTGCCCTAATAGATCTCTCGAGACAGTGAGAGCTAGTTTCTCGGACATCCTCCTTTTGAGATTTGTTCACACCCACAGCCTGATGGTGCAGACAGTGAGAGCTAGTTTCTCGGACATCCTCCTTTTGAGATTTGTTCACACCCACAGCCTGATGGTGCAGCTCATTAGTGTAATTCATCACTTGTTGGTGTAATGCCCCAAGTATAACGTTGTCTTTTGACTGACACGTCTTCTTTCGAGGATGAAGAATCTTGTTGATATTCTCAGGACGATTTGTTGTTGCATTTAAATGATCCAAGGTTGCATCAGGAGTCATACATTTAGGACCACCCCCTTGCAAGCGTGGAACCTTAACGGGCTCCTGGGTTTCAATACGAACCCCCAGGCGATCGATGCCAGGAGTCCTCTTATGCACGGCGCACAAACATGTACAATGAGGTGTCCTGGTTTGTTTGGAGGTGGGTAGACACCTTTGAGTGGCCTTCGGCTTGACGGGTGTGTTTGTACGACCCCAGCCTGAGGAACTATTCGGGTTTTGTTCACCGGAGCTTTGCCTCGATCTTTGTGTGAAGGACCAAGATGGTTTACTATCATAACCTTGAATTTCGACAGTTCAACGTTGCCATGAGACTTCTGCGGAAGTATGGGAACAATTGGAACAGGAACGAGGCTTAACAAAAGTGGAGAAATGGTTATAGGAGGTGAATTAGGCGCGGGACACCTTGAGGTGACTTGGACTTGGCGCGAGTCACCCTGAAGTGGCTCGGGACTTCTAATCTTTTCGGCCGCTATCGGAGTTATTTTTTATGCCGTTTTGGACTTTGGCCTCTAGATTTAGCATGGTCTCAGTGGTTTTTTGCCACCTCTTCCTTCTTCATCCCTTGTGCCTTTTGCAAAAGGGTACGAGCATGTGCGGCACGTGCACGGCTCCTTTGGATATGCTCCTTCTGGGTTGAACGATTCCTTTTGACAAGGATCCATTCTTCCGTCGATTGCTTAGAGGATTTGTCAGCCACATGTTGTTGAAGTGATTCAGTTACTTGATGCCTCCTAGACTCCAAGTTTGCATAATATCGAACCTCATCGACTTGTACCAATGCCTTGGTGATTTGACGAGCTTAGCGTTGGCGTCGCCTCTGATGAGCTCTCTTCATCAGAGTTGGTGTACTTTGATTAGAGAGGAGTCACTTGTAGCCTTCATCAGTGCGTACGCCTCCTTCAAAGACAATATCTTTCCATATTTGTAGGGAGAGGAGGATTTTGATGAAGATGAGGAGAAATATTCCTAGAACTTGGCTTCGTCGAACTCGTACTCGACCGCTAAATCAACCGAGATCTTGATCTTCAGTTTTGACAAAACAGTCTCGACAATAAGAGTGTTGGCTCCTAATATGGTTGTCAGCATGTTTGTGTCAAAAGTTGTTTTCTTTGTTGAATCCATTACATGTTTATCGATTATAATGGATTCAAAAGAGTTAGTCTTTTTATAAGACTACTCGCTTGTATAAATAAAACAACCATCGTTCAAATTCTCTCCTCAACTCTTCAAGATACAGGCGACTTGATCGAGCCTCTGCCTCAACCATCGTTCTCCGACGCTTCTCTGACTCGGCCTCCGCCTGTAGATAAACCATCTCCCATTGAAGATCCTCGATGGTTCCCACCTGCTTGGAGAACTGGATCTGAAAGCTCTTGAGGAGATCTTCCTTCTTATCCAGACTCTGACGCCAAGCGTCTTCTTTATGAGCCAATTCAGTCTCCAAGACAACGATTCTCTTCTCTGCCTCTTCCTTGGCTGACTTCTCCTTCGCCAGCCCTCCTTGGCATTCCAAGGAATGCTCAAGTCGATTGAACAGGGCATGTCCTAGCAAAGTCTCCCAAACTAAACAAGCTTGAAGAGGCTTGGTGTATGCCAACACTTGGCATATCCTCCAAAATCCTCCTATTAGCATTGTTTGCGTCGAAAGTTATTTTCTTTGTTGAATTCATTACACGTTTATCGATTATAATGAATTCAAAAGAGTTAGTCTTTTTATAAGACTACTCGCTTACACAAATAAAATAAAAAATTACAACTCTCTTCAAACACACATAGAGAATATTTATCACCCGCTGCTTGCATGGGATCTTTGCCTGTGCCGAGGACGCGTTAGTCCGTGGACCGTAACGGATCAGATCTGGTTGACAGAATGAAAATTCAATGTGTGCCGAGGACGCGTTAGTCCGTGGACCGTAACGGATCAGATCTGGTTGACAGAATGAAAATTCAATGTTCTTACTTCACAAAGGAAGCATTTGCAGAAGTAAATAATCTCTACCAAGGAAGATTACTACTCTTCTCGAGATCAAAATCAAGTTTGATCTGGAGGAAATGTGGAACGGGCTTCAGATCTCTCGAAATCCACTCTTTATGCATAGGAATTCGCCAAGATCTCACTAGCCTCTCTCAAATTCATCAGAACCTCACCCTAGCACCTTTAAAATTTATGGATCCCTTCAGATCTGCCTTTATGAGGGTGCTAGGAGTGTATTTATAGATTTTAAATGCCGTGTTTGTGGATAGAATCGAAGAACAACCGCTATTATTCGTTTAGGTGGGTTTTCGGTTATATAACAGCTTCCACACATTTGAGGATAATCTCACATGTTTATGAATGTCCACAAGGAGTTCTAGAATCCAATCTTATCAGAAAATACATCAGGAGCTGACTTGGGCGCGAGTCACTTCGAAGTGACTCGGAATTTCTGAGTCACTTTGAGGTGACTCGGATTCTCCGAGATAGTTTGTACTATCATTTGAATTTTAGCTTTAATTCTCTCGTCCGACCTTGAAATAAAGTGATTGATGTGTTGGAAAGCTGACAAAGAGATCTACAACTTTTCTCTTTTAAGATTTTTCAGATTCAAATCTCATCATGGTCAAAATTCCTTTCTTCGTGCGGGTCACTCTAAAGTCCTCCTGATTGTATTTGCTTCGTCGTTTCACACATTTCGACGTTTCACTTCGTGCGGGTCACTCTAAAGTCCTCCTGATTGTATTTGCTTCGTCGTTTCACACATTTCGACGTTTCACTTGCATTCCTTCACTTTTTTTTATAGCATCGGATGATCTTGTTTGACTTGGATAATCATTTCTAACTCGAATAATAGCATTCATTGCCTTCTCTCCGTTTTGAACTACGTGCGGGAACCTATAGGTAATTTTTGACGCCTACAGATATCCCCTCCAAAGTGTTTCAAGCTTATTCTTTTATAGAGGAGCCTAGAATACTTTGGATATGATAGAACCAGCCTTCAATTCTTAGACTTCTTTATCTTTTAGTTTATATAGTATTTTGTCAAATAGCTAAAATTCTTCCGGTACTGCGTTTATCATCTGACCGTTGTCGAAATCTTAAATTGGAACTGGAGTGTTGGTTTCTGAATTAGCTCGTGTCATTAGATTGACGTTGAACTGATCATCTTTATCGGGAATTTGTATGTGAATTATGATTGAACTCATGGGATTATACTTTGACCTGGAATTTTTCTGAGCCTTATTTCGGCTATCATTACGTTGATCGGCATTGACCTTCATTGTAGCACGTTGTTCGGCATTAACACAGTTTATACTTGTATGTTTACTAGATTATACATAGTTTAAGCTTGACCAGTATTATAACGCGTGGCAGGCCCAAGTGTAGAGGTTGCAGGACCAACCGTTGATACTGTTTTATCTGTAGGTACGGATCTTATCTTTACGTCCCGCTAGTTATTTGCTTAACAATAGGGGAGTTTTGGCTGTCGGACCAACTATTAGAGTTGATATGGATACTATTACGAATGCTTTAAAGGTTCCTCATGGAGGCTTCGGCTAGAATTGATGTTGTCTCAGGTGCTTAAATCACGAGACCAACTGATGAAGCTGGTGTGTCAGTGACTATCGTACTTATAGGATTTTTTACAAACCCTCAGCCATCAATGAATTTGATAAGCCTCTATCGACTACTATTTAAGTCGGGCTAGCATGCGGATTATCTAAGTCCGTTCTGCATATAACATTGTGCTAAAAGAGTTTACTCTCTTAGACTTAGTGCTATGATATTGAATACATAGACTTCGCCATTGTTATGGGAATAAGCTACCTGGAAATGCGTGTTGGGCATATACTTGAACAATCCTTCGACCTCGGGTTATCCTTAAGAATATTATATGTAATATTCTCCAGGAACTTCCCCTTAGAAATAAAGGAAGCAGGTTATCCTCATATACCCGTTAGAGGTTAGGGAAATAGTTTATACTCGTATACTTGTTGGAGGATTTCATTCTCATTTGGCTTATTTTACCGTCATGATACTGGCGTCAACTAAGGCTTGAGTGTTATTTTTTAGAGTAATACAAGCCTTGGTAGGGTGATGAACCCTCCTGTAATATGCACAATACTTCGGATCCGAAATCTTGTTTGCTTCCTCTTGATTTGTAATCGGTGGTAGCTTGATTTTGTTATTGGTGAGGATGTACTTGAAGATGGCTGGAACTTTATCATCTTCGAAAGAATACTCCTCCTAGAACTTTGGATTAAGAGTCCCTTGTTGCCTCCAAGGTTGCTATTGATGAATGTGGACAGTAGTTGCATGTGCTTTAGCTTTCGGTTGGCCTCTTTCGGCTTTCTTCCTTTTGAGAAAGCGTTGGGCCTGTTCATCGTGCAATTTTAAATCTTTTCAAGTTTTGGATGGTACGACCCCCAAGGCTTCCAGGACATCAATGGACAGATTATTATGGCATGTCTGCAAGATGAACTCCTCTATGACAGGATCGTTGCAATTCATTGCCTTGTTATGGAAGCATTTGACAAAACTTTCAACTGACTCACGGTCCTTCTACTTCACATCCAGAAGAGCTCTAATCGACACTTCGGTGTCATCATTGAATAAATTGTTGAGGAACGAGCTTAGAGACAATCAGGGAATGCATAAATTCCAAATCATTCAACTCCTTTGTGTATTGTTAATGGTAGATGTACCTGGATTCATCGAACCGGGTCCTACATCGACGGTCTCCCTAATGTCACCAGCTTCTGCAGGCCTTTCTACCGGGTGCGGTGAGTCGGGCTCACCAGAAGATATAGAATCGTGAAAAACAAGATTAGGACTCATCTCTCTCTCCCCACGCTCTCCTATATAGAAATGGAAAAGCGTGAGTCAAAGTTCTGAATGAGGAACGAGCTTTCCATGTCATCCTAGCAGTTGATGCTCCCCAGCTTGAGACATCAATACCAATTGAAGGCCGTCCCGTGAAGGGTGCTCATGAATGACCGAATCATTAGGGGTTCATTCCCAGAGATTACTGCTAGACGGAACTTAAAATAAATTAGGTGTTGAGTGGGTAAACCTTTCCCGTCAAACAACGTGAAGTTAATTAGATTGAACTTCACCGGGTATGAGATTGAATCCTACTCTCTTGGATATGGACATGGAATACTGATCCTCTTCACTTCTTAAGCCGATAGCAAGGCATTAACCTTATCTTCCAACTCCTGCATCATCTTGTTATCCTCGCCCGCATCTTTCTTCAGAAGATGTCGAGAAAGATCAACTGAATCACCCCCAGTGATATTGAGGGGTGCAAATTAATCACCCCTAGAATTACTGAGGGATGCGATTGGGCCACCTCCGGTATTTTTGAGGAGCGCGTTAACCATGATGACTTCGTCCACTTCTAGATCGCTGTCAACTGTGATGTTCTGAGTGCGGTGACTGGATTCATCTCACTGACTGGACTCAGGTGGTGGTTGAAGTCGTTGAGCCTGTAACTCTCTCATTTGCTACATGGTCAACTCCATTTCCATTTTCATTTTAGCTCTGAGTTCCTCTCACTATCGAGCTAAAGCCTCTTGAAAAGCATTTGAGCCACTAGGTCAAGAGTGATTGTGAACGACTCCCTTGCTTCCCCCATGCTGGACATTGTATTGTTGGAGGCAATTTTGGAGCAAGTATCCAACAGTTCATCTTCCGAAGATAGTCCTTCGTGCATCCTCGGGTAATCCCTATGTCTGATGGCTTTTAGCTGGAGCTGAGACTTTCGTTGGGCTATTCCTGAATTGACTTTTCTTCCGGGAGAAAAGTCGGGATTAGAGCCGTTTGAAGCAATCACAAACTTTCCTTTGTCAACCATGTTGATGGTGACTTTAGGAAATTTATCATCCTAGGCGGCAGATTTTCTCTTGTGGAAACGTCTTGGCTTGAGCTTCAACGCTTCGGTGGCAAGTTTTTCGAACATCGAGACTCTTTGTAAAATGGTCCTAGAGCAGTTACATTTTGATAATACTACCCTAATAGATCTCTCGTATAGACAGTGAGAGCTAGTTTCTCGGACATCCTCCTTTTGAGATTTGTTCACACCCACAGCCTGATGGTGCAGACAGTGAGAGCTAGTTTCTCGGACATCCTCCTTTTGAGATTTGTTCACACCCACAGCCTGATGGTGCAGCTCATTAGTGTAATTCATCACTTGTTGGTGTAATGCCCCAAGTATAACGTTGTCTTTTGACTGACACGTCTTCTTTCGAGGATGAAGAATCTTGTTGATATTCTCAGGACGATTTGTTGTTGCATTTAAACGATCCAAGGTTGCATCAGGAGTCATACATTTAAGACAACCCCCTTGCAAGCGTGGAACCTTAACGGGCTCCTGGGTTTCAATACGAACCCCCAGGCGATCGATGCCAGGAGTCCTCTTATGCATGGCGCACGAACATGTACAATGAGGTGTCCTGGTTTGTTTGGAGGTGGGTAGACACCTTTGAGTGGCCTTCGGCTTGACGGGTGTGTTTGTACGACCCCAGCCTGAGGAACTATTTGGGTTTTGTTCACCGGAGCTTTGCCTCGATCTTTGTGTGAAGGACCAAGATGGTTTACTATCATAACCTTGAATTTCGACAGTTCAACGTTGCCATGAGACTTCTGCGGAAGTATGGGAACAATTGGAACAGGAACGAGGCTTAACAAAAGTGGAGAAATGGTTATAGGAGGTGAATTAGGCGCGGGACACCTTGAGGTGACTTGGACTTGGCGCGAGTCACCCTGAAGTGGCTCGGGACTTCTAATCTTTTCGGCCGCTATCGGAGTTATTTTTTATGCCGTTTTGGACTTTGGCCTCTAGATTTAGCATGGTCTCAGTGGTTTTTTGCCACCTCTTCCTTCTTCATCCCTTGTGCCTTTTGCAAAAGGGTACGAGCATGTGCGGCACGTGCACGGCTCCTTTGGATATGCTCCTTCTGGGTTGAACGATTCCTTTTGACAAGGATCCATTCTTCCGTCGATTGCTTAGAGGATTTGTCAGCCACATGTTGTTGAAGTGATTCAGTTACTTGATGCCTCCTAGACTCCAAGTTTGCATAATATCGAACCTCATCGACTTGTACCAATGCCTTGGTGATTTGACGAGCTTAGCGTTGGCGTCGCCTCTGATGAGCTCTCTTCATCAGAGTTGGTGTACTTTGATTATAGAGGAGTCACTTGTAGCCTTCATCAGTGTGTACGCCTCCTTCAAAGACAATATCTTTCCATATTTGTAGGGAGAGGAGGATTTTGATGAAGATGAGGAGAAATATTCCTAGAACTTGGCTTCGTCGAACTCGTACTCGACCGCTAAATCAACCGAGATCTTGATCTTCAGTTTTGACAAAACAGTCTCGGCAATAAGACTGTTGGCTCCTAATATGGTTGTCAGCATGTTTGTGTCAAAAGTTGTTTTCTTTGTTGAATCCATTACATGTTTATCGATTATAATGAATTCAAAAGAGTTAGTCTTTTTATAAGACTACTCGCTTGTATAAATAAAACAAAAAATTACAACTCTCTTCAAACACTCACAGAGTACGTTTATCACCTACTGCTTACGTGGGACCTTTGCCTGTGTTGGGGACCCGTTAGTCTATGGACCGTGGCGAATTAGATCTGGTTGACAGAACAAAAATTCAATGCTCTTACTTCACAAAGGAAGTATTCGTAGAAGTAAATAATCTTGACCAAGCGAGATTGTAGGCATCAAAAATCACCTATAGGTCCCCACACGTGGCTCGAGATAGAGAGAAGATGATGAACGTCGCTATTCGAGTCACAAAAGCTAAATCGATGTCGACAAACGCATGAAGTGAGTCGACGGACCATGCAACGAACTGATCGGGAGCTCCACGTCACTTACGAAAGACGAAATGCCTCCATGTCCCATCCACTCCACATATGATACAATCATGGTAGTTTGTAGATCTCCTCGTCGGTTTTCCGACTTATCCTGGATCGTGCGATTTCGAGTTCGGATGATGAAAATACAGTGAAAACGGACGGAATACACGAAACCGAGCCACGAGCCAAACCAAGACACCCATGAGCAAGACAAGACACTCACTAGTGTCTCGGCTTGGGCCG
>NC_033798.1:20149735-20176538 GCF_001876935.1 Asparagus officinalis | reverse complement strand
CTCACTAGTGTCTCGGCTTGGCCGAGACACTCACAAGGGTCTCGACCATACCGAGACACCCACGAGCGTCTGCAATACAAAAAAGACTAATTTTGGCTGTTTTTGATGGTTTTTCAATGATTAACCGACTAGATTTGCTCCAACTGATCTGATATCATCTAAGAATGTGGTTAAGTGGTTATAACTAAAGATAAGATTGAATTGATCGTTCTTATCTAAAAACAGGGGTCCCTAAGCCTATAAATACAGCCATTGGGCCTTTATTTTTTTAGATATGGAATTCTCGAGCGTTGGCGAAGCCCTGTCGAACTGTAGACTGAAGAGCCATAAATTTCAGAAGAGAGGAGGATATCGGAGTGAGTTTGTCAATACGAAGAAGAAGCTCTCGTCAGATCTGCAGTTCCCGTGTTCTTCCCTTAAGACTACCCCATTGCGGTAATCTTAAGAAGAGTAGTTATCTCGTCGTTGCCGAGATAACTGATTCGACTTCTCGATTCCTTCGTGAATCAACGAAGCTTCGGATCTGTTCTGGTCGCTTAGTAGTCCACAGATATCAACGTCCCCGTCACCGGCCAAAAACCCACGCAAGCAAGAGCCGATAAACGAATCTTATGTTTATTTTCAAGAAAGTTGTAATCTTTTACTTTTATTATTTGAATTTGTTGTAAACGACTAAAGTTATAATAAAATTGATAATAAAAATGACTTTCGACGGAAACAAGCTAGCGACCATAGTGGGAGCCAACAGCCTCTCTGTAGAGGCTATCATGACGCAACCGACGATCAAGATCCCGGTAAACGAAGAGGTTGAATTCGACCAACAGAAATTTGAAGAATATCTCTCTTCCTCCTCCTCCAGATCTGCCTCTCCTAGCAGGCGCAGGAAGGCCTCCTCTTCCAAAAACACTCACCAGACTTCAAGCTTGAAGATCCAAGATCCCATCGCCGCCACTGCACTCATGCCTAATGCACAAAACATGCGCGAAGAAGAAATCTGGAAAATAATGACCAGTTATGAGTTTATATGTTTTCATACTAATAAAGTTAGAATCTGCAAAACGCAAAAACTAAAAGTTGTAGGTCTCTTTATCAGCTTTCCAACAAATCTTAGATCACCTCATTTTGAGGTCGGATGTGAAAGTTACAACTAATATACGAAAGACTTTTTCCCAAACAGACTGATTTGAGTCTTAGTAGTCGACTACTAATATTAGTAGTTGACTAATCAGGCTGATTTCTAGTTTCCTTATAGGTTTCGGGTCGGTTTTGGTTTATATTCAAACCTAGGTTTAATCCTAAGTATATAAACATGTTTAGACCTTTTTTCTTGAGATTTTCCACATGAATTACTAGCTACCATCTCCCCTCAAACCCTAGAGCTTGTTCTTGGCGTTCTTTGAGGAGATTCGAGGCAAATCATTGAGCGGATGGTGAGATCGCATGCATTTGAGAGAGGAGGGATCTTGCGCACGTGTTCAGAGGCTCGACACAACGTTTCAAGCAAGATCACTTGCATCCAAACTTGCAGCCTTAGTTAATGAATGATCTAAGATGTTTAAATCAATGTTGTACATGTTTAGATCTTAATCTAATGTGAAAAGAATTAGAATTTTGATATTAACGGTAAACAAATATTAGATCTACATGGTTTTCTTGCTGTTTATGATAGAAATGTGATCATGATGGTTAGGGTTTCTTCTAATTTTGTTTTAACATATAAATCATGCTTAGGACATGTTTAAACCCTAGTTCGACCTTTATTTGAAGTTTCTTGTTAATTAATCATGCTGAAACCCTAGGTTGGTGATACCTAAATGAGATAAATATGTTTATATGAAATTTAACATCTGTTCAAGAGTAGTTTTTATCATGTGTGGATAAATCATATGGTTTATATAAGCACTAAAAGAGGAATATGGTTAATTAGATGGTTAAACCCTAATTTGAAGAATTTAAATATTTAGTATCATGTTTCAGATAGCTACGTTGCATAAAAACAAGTTCAAGCATTCGCTTTAAATTTATGGTGGGTGAAATTGACAAATAATTAATGTTTGTGCACGGATGTATGTAGGCATCAAAAATTGTCTATAGGTCTCCACGAACGGTTCAGTGTTAAAGAACGACGATGAACGTCACTATCCAATCCACAGGAGTCCAATTGACGTCGACGAACGACTGAAGTGAATCGACGAGCTACGTGAGCGGATAGGATTTCGGAACAACGAAGACCCGGACCAATCGGGAACCCAGTATTGTTCACAAAAAGGACAACGCCCTTCATGCCTCGATCACGCTACAGAAAGTCCAACCACCAGAGCGGATCGAACTCTTCGTCAAACATCCAACGCATTTGGAATCACTCAAATCCGAGTTCGGACGAAGGATTTACGGGGAAAACAATCGAATATGCCTCAACGGAGTCTCGGGAAGTCGAAACACCCCGGGGGTGTCTAGGAAAAGCCTAGACACCCCAGGGGTGTCTCGGCCAAACCGAGACACCCCAAGGGTGTCTCGGCCAAACCGAGACACCCCAAGGGTGAGACACCAGGGGGTGTCTAGGCCCCCTAGAGCTCCCCATTTGCCTATAAATAGCCCTCTTACCTCATTTTTTTAAGGGGAGGATTTTTTTCGGAACAGATCTGAGTGCCAGGTGGTCCACGGATATTGACGTCCCCGTCACAGGCAAAAGACCCACGCAAGCAGAAGACCGATAAACGATCTCTGCGTTTGTTTTGGCGAGAGTTGTAACCTTTTTGTTTTCATTGTGTAAAGGTCTTATAAAAAGACAATCTTTTTTATTTCATTGTAACGACTAAAGTTGTAATGAATACAACAATGAATATAACAACTTTCTCCGCAAACAAGCTGGCGACCACAGTGGGAGCCAACGGCCTCGCTGCCGAGGCCGTCGTGACGCAACCGGCATTCAAGATCCGGGTGAATGAAGAGATCGAATACGAGTTCGATCAGCAAAAGTTCGAAGAGTACCTCTCTTCCTCCTCCTCCAGATCCGCCTCTCCGAACAGGCGCAGGAAGGCATCCTCTTCCAGAAACGTTCGCGGGACTCTCGGCTCAAAGACCCAAGATCCCCTTGCCGTCGCTGCACTCGCACCACGTGGCGTCCCCGCGTCGTCCAACGTGGTCGAGATCGCAGATCTAGGCTTCTCCTCCGCCAAGAAGATGGCTACTGAAGGTGCTCCAGCTGTGTCAAAGAGGACATGCCAAAGACGGCGTCAACGCCTTGCTCGTCAGCTGGCCAAGGCTTTGGAGCCGATGGACGGGATCTGCTACAATGAAGACCTCAAATCCAGACAGCGCCAAGAGCAACAACGGTATGTAACCAACTCCTCCTCTAAGGCAGAAACGAACGATTGGGTTCGTGTCATGAGGACTCGCTCAACCCTCGAAGAGCGAATCAAGAAGCGCCGCGCACTGCTTGCGCATGCCCGAGCTCTCTTGCAGAAAGCGGAGGAGATGCAGAAAGAAGAGACGGTCAAGAACCCGTCAAAACTCAAGCAAGTGTGGGTGCTAAAGACAAAGCCAACGCCTAAGACGAGAGCTGAAGATGTTGCTGCCCAACCTTCATCAAATCCAGGTCCCGTTCCCCTTGCCTCCGCTCCTCCGGTGGAGTCAGGTAAGAACACGGATCTTTCAACATCCAGGGTCCCTTTGAAAGGTCACCTCGGTCCCTTACCGGGGAATCGAGGTAAAGTACCTATCAAAGAGCGATTGGGTCCGTTGAAAGGTCCCCAAATGATAAACCCGACTGGGGGTCGTTCTAATCCCCCCAAGGAAAATAACAAAGGGAAAACCCCTATTGCCGACCGCATCGGGTTGCGTGTCGAAATTCAAGAGCCCGTTAAGTTTTTACGCTCACAAAAGCGTAGACTGGAACGAGCGACTTTTGAGAACGCTAATAAAGCGTCATATCCCCAGAAGGAAGCATATTCGTCTGATGATGATGGTGTTATACCTGGGAAATCGTGCCAACACTCTATAGATTGCTCCAGTTATCAAACTAATGAGTTGTACTATAGAGCTAGGGGTGCGAGTAAGTCTTGGAAGCAAGACGCACGAGACACGGAACCTCACTGTCTGTGTGCCAATATCATCAGGGCGGTGTTATCAGAATGCTGTTGCTCTGAAGCCCTAAGGAGAGTTTCGGTGTTCAAGAGAATTTCCACCGGAACGTCTGAGACTAAGCCTAGGCCTTTTCGACGAAGAAGAAGGATAGCCGAGGACGGAGAATTTCCGAAGGTCACCACTAATATGGCCAGCAAAGGGGCATCGATGGGAGATAATCCCGAGTCAATTCCGCTAGTACCCTGGTATTTAACTCATCTGCAGTCCGGAACCATTACACGAGGGACTTATAGTAGGGTTCGGACGAGATTACCGTCAGAAGACGAAGGATCAGATGCCGGCTCTGCAATTGCATCGGACAACACGGTATCTAGCGAGGGACAACCCCGCGAGGTACTCATGATCAGCGCCGAACAAGTGACCAAGATGCTTGAAGATGCCCTGGCTCGGCAGAAAGAAAGTTTCAAGTTCGAGATGGAGATGGCCATGCAGCAGATGAGAGAGATGCATGATCAGCAAATCGCGGCTCTGACAACTCATCAAGGAGAGCCCACTCGACCCAATCATCAGAATCAAGATGAGAATGAACGGGAAGGGAATAATGTCAACCTAACTATTCCCCCTGTCAACAACGACAACGGAAATGGTCTTGAAGATGATAATACAAAAGAGGACCACGTTACCTCTCCCCAAAGCCACTCGAAGATAGGAACGAGTGAAGACAAGAAGATGAAGGACTTGGAGAGCAAAATCAATGCGTTGATGAATGCTCAAGAGGTGAAAAGGTCCGGCATACCATGTCCATATCCAAGGGAGTGGGAATCGATTCCATATCCGGCAAAGTTCAATTTAATCAACTTTACACCGTTTGATGGAAAGGGTTCCCCTACCCAACACTTAATATATTTTAAGTCTCACTTAGGAATAATCTCCGGCAATGAACCCTTGATGCAAGCCGGGGAGCATCAGCAGTTAGGACGACATGGAGGACATGTTTCTGACGAACTTCTTCGACGACGACACTGAGGTCTCAATCAGCACTCTGTTTGAGGAGAAACAGAAGAATGGTGAGACAGTCGAAAACTTTGTGAAAAGGTTTCGAAATAAAGCGATGAATTGCAGGGACCCGGTCAGCGAAGATTTCATCCTCGAGACCTGTCACAACAATCTGTCCTTGGACATCCTCGAAGCTATGGGAATGGCGCCACCAAAGACCTGGAAGGACCTGAAGGTGCGAGGAGAAAGAGCCGAACGATTCCTCAAAAGGAAGAAGGCGGAAAGGGGCCAAATAGCAAATAACGCTCCGCAACCGAACTTCACCCCTAGGGGTAAAGGAAAAGCGCATGCGAACGCCGTGAACGCAAATCAAACGTTCGAGGTGCAAGCGCAACCGCAACAGCAGCAGCAAAAGGCGCCTCAACAATCAAGGTGGCAACAGCAGACCCGAAGCCAAAAGCCTCGGAGCCGAAGTTCCCCAAAAGTCTATTCGTTCAGAGAGGATGCAAGTTCCCGCGTTATCTTCAAGTACCTCAATTGAGCAATAACAAGATCAAATTGCCTCCGGTCCAGGATCAGGAAGATGCCAAGAGAATCAATGCATCAAATACTGCGCGCATCCTACCAAGGTGTGCTATGCTCTTAAGCGACAAGATCAAGCTCTAATCGATGGTCGGGGTCATACAATGAAGCAGCCGATAGTGAGAAGAGAGCTGGCTAGCAAATTGCCAGTATCAATCAACTTCGGTTCTGTGCCCTTAAAACTGTTCCAGCATGAACAGTAATAAATGGCAGCCAGTGAAGACGTCGTCGAACGGATGCATCCTCACAAAGCCAGCGCCAGAAGCGCGACTTGTGCCACACACAACCCCCTAATGCGTGAGTCCTTTGGGGTTCATCCAGACTTTTGATCGGAGATGAACAATGGACTGGAACCTCTTCCATAGAAAAGTCAAAAGGGAGAAAGGTAAGTCTTGTTACAGCAGCTTCTGCTGATTCCAGGAAAAGATGCACGAAGAAATTCCGCTTCCACTTTTCTGAAGATGAACAGGAGCGCCTTGCAACTCGAACTGCGGAATGAGTATCACTACAAGTACCCAGATGCTTCCGAGCAATTAGGTACCAAAACCCCTCCTACCAAGACATTGGCAGAACTGGGAATAGCAGCAATTCCCCCGACGCCTATAGCTGCGGAAAGAGTCCAACAGAAGGAGAATGGGAAAGAGCCTTTACGCCAGGAGACCCAGAACCCGAGGCAGTCTCGATTCAATCATCCGATTGGGAGAGACAAACCGGGAAATGCGAGCTCTCCACCCCATTTCGACATCATGGCGCAGTTGGCCAATATCCCGGCTAGGATAACCCTATACGAGCTGCTGCGTCTTTCCAAAGATACAAGGAAAGCATTACAAGAGGCCTTGAGTGACTCTGAAGCTTTTCTAACTCGAATCAAGCCATCTCCTGAAGGACCAGAGCCGTCAGCTCAGCATTGCAATCTCGCGGCGCATCATTTTCCATGCATCTCTTTTACCAAAGAAGACATGCAGACGAAGAACTCAAAGCATGATCGGCCTTTGTATTTCACAGGGCACATTGGCTCCAGCATGGTCAACCGGATCCAAGTTGATCCGGGTTCTGCTGTTAGCATCATGCCATTCCGATTGATGCATCATCTCGGAATCCCGACGAGCAAACTAGCTTCCACTGGCACTACGATTTACGGATTCAACACCAGCGGGTCCAGACCCTTGGGGAAGATTTGAATCAAATGCCAGATCGGGGATTTAAAATCAGAAGTTACTTGCTATGTGATTGATGCAGAAACGTCCTATAACTTACTGTTGGGTCGACCTTGGATCCACGGTAACCTTATAGTTCCGTCAACTCTGCACCAGTGCCTCAAGTATGTGGACACAAATAATGAAGTCAAGACGGTGGTTGCGGATAAGCAACCGTTTAAGGGATTGGAGAATTATTTCACCGATT
Source organism: Asparagus officinalis (assembly GCF_001876935.1). NCBI lineage: Eukaryota > Viridiplantae > Streptophyta > Magnoliopsida > Asparagales > Asparagaceae > Asparagus > Asparagus officinalis. The sequence continues at coordinate 20,169,470 of NC_033798.1, read as the reverse complement.
CCCTTCTATACGGCGCTGAATCCGATACTGAATCACCGGCCCAAGGAACGGACAGCGGAGATGAAGCTGATACCGAAGCTGGGTTTGATTATGATGGTGGTTTTGTACTTAATGACATTGTACCCATTGTAATCAATCTTGACGATGATAAATCATCGGAAAATAGTTGTAATTGGCAACTTGCCGAAGAACTATCAATAAACGATGATTTAGAGTACTCGATGTGTCTTGATAATGTCACTAAAAAGCTTTATGATAACCCTAATTTGTATATGCCTCTTCAGTCATTTTGTTTGACGAAAAAGCAGGTACAAGATCCATGCGGAGCAACACTTGTCATCCCCTCGGGAATAGGGGGTGGAAAAGAAGGCGTCTACGGCAAAGGAAAAGAAGCTCCGATACCTGATCACTTCGTAGAAGAAGAAGACGATGAAGATAAACCTGCCCCTCATATATTTAGATATGATGCAAAAGCGCGCGATCTAATGGAGAAGTATGGGTATGACTTCACACTTGGAGAAGGTCTTTTCTTTGGTCGAGGTCCACGAGTTCCACCTCGAATGGCCTATGTACCGAAGGGAAAACCCGATGATTATCGATCAGATTGCTAACAAGGCTAGAAAAGGATACTCTTCCGACTCCACGGCTTGGGATTCCGATGCTAGCCTTGGTGAAATGTTTAAAAAGTTGATGTCGAACATGCTAGAAAAGGATACTCTTCCGACTCTTCGGCTGGGGATTCCGACACTAGCCTTGGCGAAACGTTCAAAAGGTTGATGTCGAACATGGTCACGGTCGATCCTACCACAATAGAGGAAGACGACCAGATGCCGACATGGGAAGATCCTTGGGTTCATCACTTAAGCATGCAGTATGGTGATAGGTTTGAGCAAAGAGAACCTCCTACCGAAGATCAAGTAGTCCAAGTGAATATGGGAAGTGAGGAAAATCCGAAGCCGATATTCATTAGCGACAGTCTCCTACCCGAGGAGAAAGAAGAGTTAATCTCTCTTATCAGGGAGTACATCGATGTGTTCGCCTGGAATTATGAAGACATGCCGGGGCTCGATCCAAATGTAGCTGTGCATTGCCTCAATATTAAGTCGGATGTCAAACCTGTCAAACAACAACAAAGACGGTTTCGTCCGCAAATGATGGAGGCGATCGAAGCTGAGGTTAAAAAGCTTGTGGACTCGGGCTTCATTAGAGAAGAGCAGCATCCGGAGTGGCTCGCCAATATTGTCCCAGTCCTTAAGAAGAACGGGAAAGTCAGGATTTGTATCGACTTTCGGGATCTCAACACTGCTTGCCCAAAAGATGATTTTCCCCTCCCCATCACGGATGTCATCATCGACAATACGTGCGGGTTCGAGAGGATGTCTTTCATGGATGGTTTCTCTGGTTATAACCAAATAAAGATGCATCCAGATGATGAAAAGCATACTGCATTTAGAACGCCTCTCGGTGTCTTCTGCTACACGGTTATGCCCTTCGGCTTGAAGAATGCAGGTGCTACATATCCACGAGCTATGTCAAAGATCTTCCAGGATCATCTCCGAAAGACTGTTGAATGCTACGTAGATGACTTGGTCGTGAAAAGTCGTGATAAAAAAGATCACATTAAGGACTTGAAGACCATGTTCGACTTGATGCGAGCCCATCAATTGAAGATGAATCCTACCAAGTCTTTCCTCGGAATGTCTAGTGGTAAATTCCTGGGATTCGTCGTCACCACCAAAGGTATTCACATCGATCCTGATAAGGTAAAGGCGATTAATGAATTGCAGCCTCCGAGAAACCTTAGGGAGCTCAGAGGATTGCAAGGGCGATTAGCCTATACTCGTCGGTTCATCTCTAACCTCTCAGGAAAATGCCAACCATTCTCCAAGCTCGCAAAGAAGGGCGTATCTTTTGTATGGGACGACGCTTGTCAAAAGGCATTCGAGAGTATTAAAGAATATCTCTCGAAACCTCCTGTACTCGTTGCACCGAAATCGGGCAAACCGTTCTTGATTTATGTCAAGGCGACGAGCCACTCATTAAGTGCATTACTTGCACAAGATGACGATAACGGTCATGAGCAGGTAGTATATTATTTGAGCCGAACCATGGTAGGCGCCGAATCTCGATATCCTATGATTGAGAGAGAATGCCTCGCCTTGGTGTTCGCTATTCAGAAGATGCGGCATTATCTGGTCGGGATCTCTAAAGTTAATCTGGTTCGAGTATTCATGACTCAACCAGCTTCCATGAGCTGGCGATTAGCAAAATGGGCCTTACTCCTGTCCCAATACGACTTACACTTTAAACAACAGAAGTCAGTAAAAGGGCAGGCCATCTGTGATCTCCTGGCAGCTAATCCAACTACGGACACCACCGAGATATATGACGATCTACCCGATGAAGCCCACGAAGTCAACGCAACTTCGCACCAGCAAGTATGGCGTCTATACTTCGACGGCGCATCACGAGCAGCTAATGTAGCAAGTGCTCCTGGAAGTTCTAAGATTTCTTCCGGAGTGGGAGTTGTCTTAGTTTCCCCAGGAAAACATGTGATGCCTGGAGCCTACTCGTTAACCGAGCCATGCTCGAATAATGTAGCAGAGTATAACGCATTGATTATAGGACTCAATTTCGCTAAGGAGCTGGGGGTTGAGTATCTCGAGGCCTTCGGCGATTCTCAGCTAATAGTCAAGCAAGTCCAAGGAGAATATGAGGTTCGAAGCCAAGATCTAATACCATACCATAAGATGGCAGTGGAGATGGCGGAATCATTCGAAGGATTCTTTATCGAATATATTCCATGGCTACGGAACACCTATGCAGACGCATTGGCAGCATTAGCCGTATCACTGGCACAGCCTCCCGAAACAGAGCAGTTTGTTACGGTAAGAACTCACCAACTCCTAGTGCCGCTTTCCAATGAAGATGCCAAGGAAGAAGAGGTTCAAGAGGTACACGCTACTCAAGTCGAGTTTGAACCACGAAATTGGCGTTTCCCCATCATCGACTACGTCTTGCATGGAATCTTGCCAGAAGATGTAAAGGAAAGAGAGTCAATCCGGCAAAGAACACCAAGATTCTACTACAATACGGAGAATCGAACGCTATACCGCATGGGGTACGATGGGTTGCTATTGCGTTGCCTATCAACCAAAGAAGCTGAAGAGGTCCTTAAGGAGGCGCATGAAGGAGAGTGTGGCGCACACCAACCTGGTCCTAAGCTTTACGATCGCATCAGAAGAATGGGGTATTTTTGGCCTTCCATGATGAGTGATGCAATCACGTATGCCCGAAAGTGTAATGCGTGTCAAATACACGGGAATTATATGCACCAACCTCCGGAGCATCTGCATCCTTCGATTACGTCATGGCCGTTCGAGACTTGGGGAATGGACATTGTTGGCCCTATAAATCCCCCATCAGTCAAAGGCGACCGGTTCATCCTGGCAATTACCGATTACTTCTCCAAATGGGCTGAAGCAGTTCCACTCAGAGAAGTTAAAACGAGTAATGTCATTGCATTCATCAAGCACCACTGTTTGCATCAAAAGTTATTGTATTCATTGCTGCATTTATTACAACTTCAATCGTTACAATGAAACAAAAAGATAGCCTTTTTATAAGACCCTTACACAATGAAAACAAAAAAAATACAACTCTTTTCAAACAAACGCAAGATCCGTTTATCATCTCTTGCTTGCGTGGGTCTTTGGCCTGTGACGGGGACGTTGATATCCGTGGACCACCGGGCACTCAAATCTGCTCCGAGAAAATCGGGCAGAGCTTCGTCGATCCGCGTGAGATCTAGAAGCTTTAAGCGTCTATCTCGGCTAAAGCGAGATATTAGCTCTTCTTAGTATTAACGCCAAGGGCTAATACTAAGGATCGGACGGGAACGGGTGATGAAGGCTCTGATGTGGACCTCTCCTCTCCTTGTTGAAGCGCACGGCCACTCTTCACTACAGCAGGGCTTCGCCAAGGCTCTCCAAAAATCCTCTCCTCAAAACAAAGGCAAGGGGACTATTTATAGGCATATGAGGGCTCTAGGGAGTAGGTAGGGGGCCTAGACACCCCCTGGTGTCTCGGCCTGGCCGAGACACCCTTGGGGTGTCTCAGCTTGGCCGAGACACCCCTGGGGTGTCTAGGCTTTTCCTAGACACCCCCGGGGTGTTTCGACTCGCCGTGACTCCGTTTTAGGTGTATAATTGCTTTCCCCGTAGATTCTTCGTCCGACCTCGGATTTGAGTGATTCTGGGTGCGTTGGATGCTTGACGAAGAGTTCGATCCGCTCTGGTGGTTGGATTATCTGTAGAGTGGTCGAGGCACGAGGGGCGGTCTTCGTTGTTCCGAAATCCTATCAGCTCACGTAGTTCGTCGATTCACTTCAATCATTCATCGACGTCAATTAGACTCCTGTGGCTCGGATAATGATGTTCATCGTTGCTCTTTATGTAGGCATCGAAAATTGCCTATAGGTCTCCACAAACGGTTCAGTATTAAAGAACGACGATGAACGTCACTATCCGATCCACATGAGCCTAATCGACGTCGACGAACGATTGAAGTGAATCGACGAGTTATGTGAGCTGATAGGATTTCGGAACAACGAAGACCCGGGCCAATCGGGAACCCGGCAATGTTCACAAAAAAGACGATGCCCCTCATGTCTCGACCACTCTACAGATAATCCAACCACCGGAGTGGATCGAACTCTTCGTCATGCATCCAACGCACTTGGAATCACTCAAATCCGAGTTCCCTAGGGGTGTCCGAGCCCCTACCTACCCCCTACCTACTCCTATATGCCTATAAATAGACCCCTAGTGCCTTTGTTTGAGGGGGGAATTTTGGAGAGCTTGGCGAAGCCCTGCTGCAGTGAAGAGTGCCCGTGTGCTTCAACAAGAGGAGGAGAGGCCTTGATCAGAGCCTTCATCGCCCGTCAGATCCTTAGTATCGGCCTTAGCGTTGATACTAAGAAGAGCTATTACCTCGCTTTAGCCGAGGTATACGCTTATAGCTTCTAGATCTCACGCGGATCGACGAAGTTCTGCTTCTATATCCCTCCGCGGATAGACGAAGCTCTGCTCGATTTTCTCGGAACAGATCTGATTACCCCGGTGGTCCACGGATATCAACATCCCCGTCACAGGCAAAAGACCCACGCAAGCAAGAGATGATGAACAGATCTTGCGTTTGTTTGAAAGGAGTTGTATTTCTTTTGTTTTCATTGTGTACCGGTCTTATAAAAAGGCTATCTTTTTATTTCATTGTAACGATTGAAGTTGTAATGAATGCAGCAATGAATACAGCAACTTTTTCCGCAAACAAGCTGGCGACCACAGTGGGAGCCAACGGCATCGCAACCGACGCCGTCGTGACGCAACCAGCACTCAAGATCGGGGTGAATGAAGAACACGAGCTCGATCAACAACGGTTCAAAGAAGGCCTCTCTTCCTCCTCCTCCAGATCCGCCTCTCCAAACGGGTACAGAAAGGTAACCTCTTTCATAAATGTTTGCAGGTCCTTCGGTTCGAAAATCCAAGACCCCGTTGCCGCCTCTGCACTTGCACCACGCGACGTCCCCACGTCGTCCAACCTGGTCGAGATCGCAGATCCGGATTCCTCTTCCGCCGAGGAGATGACTTCTGAAGACGCTCCGGCATTATCAAAGAGAGCACGACAAAGACAGCGTCAACGTCTTGCTCGACAGCTGGCCAAGGCTTTGGAGCCAATGGATGGGATCCGCTATAACGTGGATCTAAAATCCAGGCAACGCCAGGAGCAACCACGGCAAACAACCAGCCCCTCCTCCGAAGCAGAAACAAACAAATGGGTTCATGTCAAAAGAACCCGTTCTACTCTCGAGGAGCGAATCCAGAAGCGCCGCGCCTTGCGTGCGCATGCCCGAGCCCTGGTCCAAAAAGCACGAGAAATGCTAAAGGGAGAGGCCGTTAAGAGATCGCCGAGATCCGAACGAGTTTGGATGCCAAAGGCCGAATCAACGCCTAAGGTAAAAGCAGGTAATATTGCTCTCCAACCTTCGTCAATTTCAGGTCCCGAACCTTCGGTAAAGCCCCACCGCAGCGTGGATTTCCCCAAGTCTAGGAATCCTCTGAACAACCGTATCGATGCTCTACCCGAGAATCGAGGAAAAGCGCTTGTCAAGGAAAGCTGGGGATCGTTGAAGGAGCTTCGAGCCAACATCCAGACTGGGGGTCGTACACGATCTCCTAACAAATCGATCTCTGCAACAACCAACTCAGCGGTGCGTGCAAAGGACCAAGAGCCCGTTAAGGTTTCACCCTCACAAAGGAGTGATTCCAAACGTGCGACTCTTGCAGAGGCCAACAAGGCAATGTCTACTCAGAAGAAGACGCGTCGAACAAACGAACGCGTTATACCTGAGAACCCATGTGAGCAGCCGATAGGTTACTCCGACGGCAACGTCAGTGAGTTGTACTATCAGGCTGGGGGTGTGGATGAATCTCGAAAGAGAAACACCCGGGAAGCGGATTCTCACTGTCGCCCAAATCAAGGCATTCCCACCAAAGAGGATCGGTTGATCGAGATGATGAACTCCTAGAAGTTACCATCAACATGGTCAACAAAGGAAATTCCCCAATTATTTCAAGTGATTCCGACCCTAATTTCTCTTTGGGAAGCAGGGTCAATTCGGGAATAGCTCAGCTTCAGCCAGAAGCCGTCGGATATAACAACGACAATGGAGTCCATGAAGGAGTCCATTCCGATGATGAACTCTCGGATTCCTATTCCGCTCTCGCTTCTGACGAGACAACGTCTAGCATAGGACAAGCTCGAGAGGTGCCCGCGCTCGCCTCTGACGACACAACGTCTAGCATAGGGCAAGCTCGAGAGGTGTGCATGGCCAACACCGAACAGATAGCCAAAATCATTGAAGAGGCCCTGACTAAGCAGAAGGAAATCTTCAGGTTTGAAATGGAAATGGCTATGCAAGAGGTGAGACAAATGCACGATCAGCGAATCCGAGCTTTGTCAAATCAGCTAGTGGAATCCAGCCATCGCATCCAGAACGCCGCAGTTGGCAGCAATCCGGAGGTGGTTGAAATCGTCATGGCCGACACACCGCCCAAGAATACTGGGGGTGGCCCCACTAAAAATAACAACACTGGGGGTGGACCCACCAGTAGTGACAACACTGGGGGTGGCCGTATGATTCCTCTCGAAACTTATCCAAAACAGGACGTGGGTGAGGCCAAAAAGATAAAGGAGCTCGAAAGAAAAATCGAAGCCCTGATGTCTGTTCGGGAGGTGAAGAGGACCGGCATTCCGTGTCCTTACCCGAGAAAGTGGGATTCGATCCCGTATCCGGCGAAGTTCAACCTGATCAACTTCACGCCGTTCAACGGAAAGGGCTCACCCACTCAACATCTGATCTACTTCAAGTCTCACTTGGGAGTAATCTCGGGCAACGAGCCTTTGATGGTTCGGTCATTCGTTGGCACCCTTCGCGGGCCCGCCTTCGATTGGTACCGCCGTCTCAAGCCCGGAAGCATCAACAGCTGGGAGGACTTGGAAAGCATGTTTCTCGCCCATTTCTTCGATGAAGACACCGAGGTGTCGATCAGGACACTCTTCGACGAGAAACAAAAAGGCGGAGAGTCGGTGGATACCTTCATCAAACGCTTCCGCAATCAGGCAATGAACTGCAGGGATCCCGTCACGGAGGAATTCCTCTTGCAGACTTGTCAGAACAACTTGTCCATTAACATCTTGGACGTGATGGGAATAGAGCCGCTCAATACCTGGAAAGAGTTGAAGGCTCGAGGAGAACAGGCTGAACGCTTCATCAGAAGGCGGAAGATCGAGAGAAACCAACCGATGGTTAATCCTCCGGATTCGGATCTCGTACCTCATGATGAAGAGGACGTACCTGCAACGGTTATTGACGATGATCAAACGTCACAACAGCAGCCCTGGGAACAACAGGAGAATTCGGACGAGGAGCTCCAAAACGAGTACTCGTTCAAAGACGAAGACGTTCCAGCTATTTTCGAGACCCTTCTCGAAAACAACAAAATCAAACTCCCGCCCATCACGCATCAAGAGGAAGATGGCGATTCTGCGGATCCAACGTACTGCGAGTACCACAGAAGGATCCTCCACCCCACCAAGGAATGCTTTGCTCTCAAGAATAACATCCAGACCTTGGTTGAAGCCGGCGTTATAACGCTAGGGTAAGCCGATTGAAAACGGCAAAACTCCAAAGAGTACAAGAGTATAAACTGTTCCTCAATACTCCAAAGAGTACAAGAGTATAAACTGTTCCTCAATACTCCAAAGAGTACAAGAGTATAAACTGTTCCTCAATACTCCAAAGAGTACAAGAGTATAAACTGTTCCTCAATACTCCAAAGAGTACAAGAGTATAAACTGTTCCTCAATACTCCAAAGAGTACAAGAGTATAAACTGTTCCTCAATACTCCAAAGAGTACAAGAGTATAAACTGTTCCTCAATACTCCAAAGAGTACAAGAGTATAAACTGTTCCTCAATACTCCAAAGAGTACAAGAGTATAAACTGTTCCTCAATACTCCAAAGAGTACAAGAGTATAAACTGTTCCTCAATACTCCAAAGAGTACAAGAGTATAAACTGTTCCTCAATACTCCAAAGAGTACAAGAGTATAAACTGTTCCTCAATACTCCAAAGAGTACAAGAGTATAAACTGTTCCTCAATACTCCAAAGAGTACAAGAGTATAAACTGTTCCTCAATACTCCAAAGAGTACAAGAGTATAAACTGTTCCTCAATACTCCAAAGAGTACAAGAGTATAAACTGTTCCTCAATACTCCAAAGAGTACAAGAGTATAAACTGTTCCTCAATACTCCAAAGAGTACAAGAGTATAAACTGTTCCTCAATACTCCAAAGAGTACAAGAGTATAAACTGTTCCTCAATACTCCAAAGAGTACAAGAGTATAAACTGTTCCTCAATACTCCAAAGAGTACAAGAGTATAAACTGTTCCTCAATACTCCAAAGAGTACAAGAGTATAAACTGTTCCTCAATACTCCAAAGAGTACAAGAGTATAAACTGTTCCTCAATACTCCAAAGAGTACAAGAGTATAAACTGTTCCTCAATACTCCAAAGAGTACAAGAGTATAAACTGTTCCTCAATACTCCAAAGAGTACAAGAGTATAAACTGTTCCTCAATACTCCAAAGAGTACAAGAGTATAAACTGTTCCTCAATACTCCAAAGAGTACAAGAGTATAAACTGTTCCTCAATACTCCAAAGAGTACAAGAGTATAAACTGTTCCTCAATACTCCAAAGAGTACAAGAGTATAAACTGTTCCTCAATACTCCAAAGAGTACAAGAGTATAAACTGTTCCTCAATACTCCAAAGAGTACAAGAGTATAAACTGTTCCTCAATACTCCAAAGAGTACAAGAGTATAAACTGTTCCTCAATACTCCAAAGAGTACAAGAGTATAAACTGTTCCTCAATACTCCAAAGAGTACAAGAGTATAAACTGTTCCTCAATACTCCAAAGAGTACAAGAGTATAAACTGTTCCTCAATACTCCAAAGAGTACAAGAGTATAAACTGTTCCTCAATACTCCAAAGAGTACAAGAGTATAAACTGTTCCTCAATACTCCAAAGAGTACAAGAGTATAAACTGTTCCTCAATACTCCAAAGAGTACAAGAGTATAAACTGTTCCTCAATACTCCAAAGAGTACAAGAGTATAAACTGTTCCTCAATACTCCAAAGAGTACAAGAGTATAAACTGTTCCTCAATACTCCAAAGAGTACAAGAGTATAAACTGTTCCTCAATACTCCAAAGAGTACAAGAGTATAAACTGTTCCTCAATACTCCAAAGAGTACAAGAGTATAAACTGTTCCTCAATACTCCAAAGAGTACAAGAGTATAAACTGTTCCTCAATACTCCAAAGAGTACAAGAGTATAAACTGTTCCTCAATACTCCAAAGAGTACAAGAGTATAAACTGTTCCTCAATACTCCAAAGAGTACAAGAGTATAAACTGTTCCTCAATACTCCAAAGAGTACAAGAGTATAAACTGTTCCTCAATACTCCAAAGAGTACAAGAGTATAAACTGTTCCTCAATACTCCAAAGAGTACAAGAGTATAAACTGTTCCTCAATACTCCAAAGAGTACAAGAGTATAAACTGTTCCTCAATACTCCAAAGAGTACAAGAGTATAAACTGTTCCTCAATACTCCAAAGAGTACAAGAGTATAAACTGTTCCTCAATACTCCAAAGAGTACAAGAGTATAAACTGTTCCTCAATACTCCAAAGAGTACAAGAGTATAAACTGTTCCTCAATACTCCAAAGAGTACAAGAGTATAAACTGTTCCTCAATACTCCAAAGAGTACAAGAGTATAAACTGTTCCTCAATACTCCAAAGAGTACAAGAGTATAAACTGTTCCTCAATACTCCAAAGAGTACAAGAGTATAAACTGTTCCTCAATACTCCAAAGAGTACAAGAGTATAAACTGTTCCTCAATACTCCAAAGAGTACAAGAGTATAAACTGTTCCTCAATACTCCAAAGAGTACAAGAGTATAAACTGTTCCTCAATACTCCAAAGAGTACAAGAGTATAAACTGTTCCTCAATACTCCAAAGAGTACAAGAGTATAAACTGTTCCTCAATACTCCAAAGAGTACAAGAGTATAAACTGTTCCTCAATACTCCAAAGAGTACAAGAGTATAAACTGTTCCTCAATACTCCAAAGAGTACAAGAGTATAAACTGTTCCTCAATACTCCAAAGAGTACAAGAGTATAAACTGTTCCTCAATACTCCAAAGAGTACAAGAGTATAAACTGTTCCTCAATACTCCAAAGAGTACAAGAGTATAAACTGTTCCTCAATACTCCAAAGAGTACAAGAGTATAAACTGTTCCTCAATACTCCAAAGAGTACAAGAGTATAAACTGTTCCTCAATACTCCAAAGAGTACAAGAGTATAAACTGTTCCTCAATACTCCAAAGAGTACAAGAGTATAAACTGTTCCTCAATACTCCAAAGAGTACAAGAGTATAAACTGTTCCTCAATACTCCAAAGAGTACAAGAGTATAAACTGTTCCTCAATACTCCAAAGAGTACAAGAGTATAAACTGTTCCTCAATACTCCAAAGAGTACAAGAGTATAAACTGTTCCTCAATACTCCAAAGAGTACAAGAGTATAAACTGTTCCTCAATACTCCAAAGAGTACAAGAGTATAAACTGTTCCTCAATACTCCAAAGAGTACAAGAGTATAAACTGTTCCTCAATACTCCAAAGAGTACAAGAGTATAAACTGTTCCTCAATACTCCAAAGAGTACAAGAGTATAAACTGTTCCTCAATACTCCAAAGAGTACAAGAGTATAAACTGTTCCTCAATACTCCAAAGAGTACAAGAGTATAAACTGTTCCTCAATACTCCAAAGAGTACAAGAGTATAAACTGTTCCTCAATACTCCAAAGAGTACAAGAGTATAAACTGTTCCTCAATACTCCAAAGAGTACAAGAGTATAAACTGTTCCTCAATACTCCAAAGAGTACAAGAGTATAAACTGTTCCTCAATACTCCAAAGAGTACAAGAGTATAAACTGTTCCTCAATACTCCAAAGAGTACAAGAGTATAAACTGTTCCTCAATACTCCAAAGAGTACAAGAGTATAAACTGTTCCTCAATACTCCAAAGAGTACAAGAGTATAAACTGTTCCTCAATACTCCAAAGAGTACAAGAGTATAAACTGTTCCTCAATACTCCAAAGAGTACAAGAGTATAAACTGTTCCTCAATACTCCAAAGAGTACAAGAGTATAAACTGTTCCTCAATACTCCAAAGAGTACAAGAGTATAAACTGTTCCTCAATACTCCAAAGAGTACAAGAGTATAAACTGTTCCTCAATACTCCAAAGAGTACAAGAGTATAAACTGTTCCTCAATACTCCAAAGAGTACAAGAGTATAAACTGTTCCTCAATACTCCAAAGAGTACAAGAGTATAAACTGTTCCTCAATACTCCAAAGAGTACAAGAGTATAAACTGTTCCTCAATACTCCAAAGAGTACAAGAGTATAAACTGTTCCTCAATACTCCAAAGAGTACAAGAGTATAAACTGTTCCTCAATACTCCAAAGAGTACAAGAGTATAAACTGTTCCTCAATACTCCAAAGAGTACAAGAGTATAAACTGTTCCTCAATACTCCAAAGAGTACAAGAGTATAAACTGTTCCTCAATACTCCAAAGAGTACAAGAGTATAAACTGTTCCTCAATACTCCAAAGAGTACAAGAGTATAAACTGTTCCTCAATACTCCAAAGAGTACAAGAGTATAAACTGTTCCTCAATACTCCAAAGAGTACAAGAGTATAAACTGTTCCTCAATACTCCAAAGAGTACAAGAGTATAAACTGTTCCTCAATACTCCAAAGAGTACAAGAGTATAAACTGTTCCTCAATACTCCAAAGAGTACAAGAGTATAAACTGTTCCTCAATACTCCAAAGAGTACAAGAGTATAAACTGTTCCTCAATACTCCAAAGAGTACAAGAGTATAAACTGTTCCTCAATACTCCAAAGAGTACAAGAGTATAAACTGTTCCTCAATACTCCAAAGAGTACAAGAGTATAAACTGTTCCTCAATACTCCAAAGAGTACAAGAGTATAAACTGTTCCTCAATACTCCAAAGAGTACAAGAGTATAAACTGTTCCTCAATACTCCAAAGAGTACAAGAGTATAAACTGTTCCTCAATACTCCAAAGAGTACAAGAGTATAAACTGTTCCTCAATACTCCAAAGAGTACAAGAGTATAAACTGTTCCTCAATACTCCAAAGAGTACAAGAGTATAAACTGTTCCTCAATACTCCAAAGAGTACAAGAGTATAAACTGTTCCTCAATACTCCAAAGAGTACAAGAGTATAAACTGTTCCTCAATACTCCAAAGAGTACAAGAGTATAAACTGTTCCTCAATACTCCAAAGAGTACAAGAGTATAAACTGTTCCTCAATACTCCAAAGAGTACAAGAGTATAAACTGTTCCTCAATACTCCAAAGAGTACAAGAGTATAAACTGTTCCTCAATACTCCAAAGAGTACAAGAGTATAAACTGTTCCTCAATACTCCAAAGAGTACAAGAGTATAAACTGTTCCTCAATACTCCAAAGAGTACAAGAGTATAAACTGTTCCTCAATACTCCAAAGAGTACAAGAGTATAAACTGTTCCTCAATACTCCAAAGAGTACAAGAGTATAAACTGTTCCTCAATACTCCAAAGAGTACAAGAGTATAAACTGTTCCTCAATACTCCAAAGAGTACAAGAGTATAAACTGTTCCTCAATACTCCAAAGAGTACAAGAGTATAAACTGTTCCTCAATACTCCAAAGAGTACAAGAGTATAAACTGTTCCTCAATACTCCAAAGAGTACAAGAGTATAAACTGTTCCTCAATACTCCAAAGAGTACAAGAGTATAAACTGTTCCTCAATACTCCAAAGAGTACAAGAGTATAAACTGTTCCTCAATACTCCAAAGAGTACAAGAGTATAAACTGTTCCTCAATACTCCAAAGAGTACAAGAGTATAAACTGTTCCTCAATACTCCAAAGAGTACAAGAGTATAAACTGTTCCTCAATACTCCAAAGAGTACAAGAGTATAAACTGTTCCTCAATACTCCAAAGAGTACAAGAGTATAAACTGTTCCTCAATACTCCAAAGAGTACAAGAGTATAAACTGTTCCTCAATACTCCAAAGAGTACAAGAGTATAAACTGTTCCTCAATACTCCAAAGAGTACAAGAGTATAAACTGTTCCTCAATACTCCAAAGAGTACAAGAGTATAAACTGTTCCTCAATACTCCAAAGAGTACAAGAGTATAAACTGTTCCTCAATACTCCAAAGAGTACAAGAGTATAAACTGTTCCTCAATACTCCAAAGAGTACAAGAGTATAAACTGTTCCTCAATACTCCAAAGAGTACAAGAGTATAAACTGTTCCTCAATACTCCAAAGAGTACAAGAGTATAAACTGTTCCTCAATACTCCAAAGAGTACAAGAGTATAAACTGTTCCTCAATACTCCAAAGAGTACAAGAGTATAAACTGTTCCTCAATACTCCAAAGAGGCCTCGACCACTCTACAGATAATCCAATCACCAGAGCGGATCAAACTCCTCGTCAAACATTCAACGCATCCGGAATCATTTAAATCCGAGTTGGGACGACGAATCAACGGCAAACACACCCGGAAGGACCTCGGACTGAACTGAGGCACCCGGGGGTATCTCGGCAAGCTCGAAACACCCGAGGGGGGAGGGGTGTCTCGGAATTTCCGAGACACCCCAAGGGGTGTCCTCACTTTTTGATGCCCCCCCTCTTGGTTTCCTATAAATAGGACCCCTTTGCCTTTGTTTTGAGGAGGATTTTTGGAGAGCTTGGCGAAGCCCTGCTGCAGTGAAGAGTGCCCGTGTGCTTCAACAAGAGGAGGAGAGGTCTTGATCAGAGCCTTCATCGCCCGTCCGAGCCTTAGTATTAGCCTTTAGCGTTAATACTAAGAAGAGCTAATACCTCGCTTTAGCCGAGGTATACGCTTATAGCTTCTAGATCTCACGCGGATCGACGAAGTTCTGCTTCTATATCCCTCCGCGGATAGACGAAGCTCTGCCCGATTTTCTCGGAACAGATCTGATTGCCCCGGTGGTCCACGGATATCAACGTCCCCGTCACAGGCCAAAGTTGTATTTCTTTTGTTTTCATTGTGTAAAGGTCTTATAAAAAGGCTATCTTTTTATTTCATTGTAACGATTGAAGTTGTAATGAATGCAGCAATGAATACAGCAACTTTTTCCGCAAACACTTTAACGATGAACCGTTCGTGGAGACCTATAGGCAATTTTCGATGCCTACAGATACCCCCTCCAAAGTGTTCCGGACTCGTTTCATTTATAGAAGAGGCTGGAATACTTTGGATGTGATTGGTCTAGCCTTCAGTCGGCATCAGGACCTGTAGTTAGCTTCAACTCTTGGCTCCTTCGATTTTCGATCTATTCGATGCTTTGACGAATAGCCGAGGTTTGGCCGTCATCGGAGTCTCGAGTTTGCAGCTGATGAATTGAGTTTGGCTCGTGTCATTGAGTTGACTTTGAACTACCTCCGCCACATTGTGCTGGCTTAGGGTTTCGGACCACCGTGTGTTAACTTTTTGTCGCAACGCGTTGACCGGCGTGGACCCTTAGGATTTCGGATCGTCGAATGTTGACTCTGGTTGCAACGCGTTGACTGGCGTTGACCTAGGGTTACGCGTTGATCGGCGTTGACCCTTAGGGTTTCGAATCGTCGAACGTTGACTTATGTTGCAACGCGTTGACTGGCGTTGACCTAGGGTTACGCGTTGACCGGCATTGACCCTTAGGGTTTTGAATCGTCAAACGTTGACTCGTGTTGCAACGCGTTGATTGGCGTTAACCTAGGGTTACGCATTGACCGGCGTTGACCCTAGGGTTTCGAATCGCCATTAACACAGTTTATACTCGTACGTTTGCTGGAGTATACACAGTTTAAGCTCTTAAGGTATTGGAGCATAGTGGTCTCAAATGTCGGGGCTGCAGGACCAACTGTTAAAGTTGATTCATCTGCATGTGTGGATTTTGTCCTGAATTTGTTGGGTGCTCAAGTCACGAGACCAACTAGTGGAGTTGATGCGTCAATGACTCGCAGTTATAGAATTTTTGGCAAATCCTCAGCCATCAACGGGTTTGACAAGCCTTTACCGACTACCGTTTGAGTCGGGCTAGCATGCGGATTGTTTAAGTCCGTTCCGCATGTGACGCTGTGCTAAGAGAGTTAACGCTCTTAGTGCTACGATATTGAATACGTAGACTTCGTCTTTCTCACGGGAATAGACTACCCGGCGACGCGTGTTAGGCGTTGACTTTAGGATTTTTGGCTAATCCCCAGCCTTCAACGGATTTGATTAGCCTTTACCGACTACCGTTTGAGTCGGGCTAGCATGCGGATTGTTTAAGTCCGCTCCTATGTGACGTTTAAGCTAAAAGAGTTAACCCTTTTAGTGCTACGATATTGAATACGTAGACTTCGTCTTTCTCACGGGAATAGACTACCCGGCAACGCGTGTTAGGCGTTGACTTTAGGATTTTTGGCTAATCCCCAGCCTTCAACGGATTTGATTAGCCTTTACCGACTACCGTTTGAGTCGGGCTAGCATGCGGATTGACGAAATCCGTTCCGCAGGAAAAATTCGGATAACCCTAACTGTCGGAAGGTTTGATTACTCGATTTGAAAGTGGACCTCTCGTTCATTGGAGGAATCGAGAGGGGATTTTGGCTTTGGCCCTAACTTTTATAGGTTTGACCAGAAAGCAAAGAAAGTGGAATACGGGTAGCAAAGGAAATGCCAACTCGTATTGTCACTCAAAGGGAGACTTTAATGCTAGGCGTTTAGGACCTAGCACGTTAAGCCTGAGAAATGCCAACGACGGGCAAATGGAAACGTTGGTGGATCCCCTGTCGTTTAATTTGATCAGCGGATGGTTTGGTGAGGAAAGATTAACCTATCAGAGGATTGGATCTCATCTCACAAAAATAACTCATAAGAGTTAGAGAATTTTGGTAAGAATAAGAGGAGACATTCTGACCTTCAGAGTTCGAATGTGAATTTCTTATTCATCAATTCCACAATGACTGGGTTATCCCTAAGAATACCCATGTGGTATTCTTCCGGGAACTTCCCGATGCATTGGTTTATCCACCCCCAGCTTCTCTCTTGGAACTGGGTTTGACTTTGTTATCTGAGCGGGTTATCCTTAAGAATATTAGCGTAATATCCTTCATGAACTTCCCGTCACATAATTCGTCCACCCCCAGTTTCCTCTGCGGAACTGGTTCGGATATTATTCTCAGTTACTTGACCGGGTTATCCTTAAGAATATTAGCGTAATATTCTCCAGGAACTTCCCGTCAAAAGTGGGAAACAGTTTAGACTCATATACCTATTGGAGTGTGTGGGAAGCAGTTTAACCTCATGCACCTGTTGGAGGATTGCCGTTCTCAATTGGCTTACCCTAGCGTTATAACGCCGGCTTCAACCAAGGTTTGGATGCTATTCTTTAAAGTAAAGCAAGCCTTGGTGGGATGAAGAATCCTCCTGTGATACGCGCAGTACGTTGGATCTGCAGGATCGTCAGCTTCCTCCTGATTCACGATGGGCGGGAGCTTGATTTTGTTGTTTTCGAGAAGGGACTCGAAGATGGTGGGAATGTCTTCGTCCTTGAATGAGTACTCTTCCTGGGCTTCTCGATCCGAAGTATTCTGTTGTCTTCGGAGCTGTTGTTGTGGCGTTTGATTAACGTCAATAACTGTTGCAGGTGTTTCCCCTTCATCATGAGGTACGAGACTCGAATTCAGAGGGCTAACCATCGGTTGGCTCCTCTCGGCCTTCCTCCTTCTGAGGAAGCGTTCGGCCTGTTCTCCGCACACCTTCAACTCTTTCCAGGTATTGAGCGGCTCTATTCCCATAACATCCAAGATATTAACGGACAAGTTGTTATGACAAGTCTGCAATATGAATTCCTCTGTGACGGGATCCTTCAGTTCATTGCCTGATTGCGGAAGCGTTTGATGAAGGTATCCACCGACTCTCCGTCTCTTTGTTTCATATCGAAGAGTGTCCTGACCGACACTTCGGTGTCATCATCGAAGAAATGGGCGAGGAACATGCTTTCCAGGTCCTCCCAGCTGTTGATGCTTCCGGGATTGAGATGGCGGTACCAATCGAAGGCGGGCCCGCGAAGGGTGCCAACGAATGACCGAACCATCAAAGGCTCGTTGCCAGAGATCACCCCCAAGTGGGACTTGAAGTAGATTAGATGCTGAGTGGGCGAGCCCTTCCCGCCGAACGGCGTGAAGTTGATCAGGTTGAACTTCGCCGGATACGGGATCGAATCCCACTCTTTCGGGTAAGGACACGGAATGCCGGTCTTCTTCACCTCTCGAGCAGACATCAGGGCGTCGATTTTTCTTTCAAGATCCTTCATCTTTTCGGCCTGATCTATATCATGTTTTGGACAATTGTCGAGAGGAATGATACGGCCACCCCCAGTGTTATCATCACTGGTGGATCCACCCCCAGCGTTGTTATTTTTAGTGGGGCCACCCCTAGTACTCTTGGGCGGTGCGTCGGCCATGACGACTTCGTCCACTTCCGGATCGCTGTCAACAATTGTCGAGAGGAATGATACGGCCACCCCCAGTGTTATCATCACTGGTGGATCCACCCCCAGCGTTGTTATTTTTAGTGGGGCCACCCCCAGTATTCTTAGGCGGTGCGTCGGCCATGACGACTTCGTCCACTTCTGGATCGCTGTCAACTGCGGCGCTCTGGGTGCGACGGTTGGATTCAACTAGCTGGTTCGACAAAGCTCGGATTTGTTGGTCGTGCATTTGTCTCATCTCTTGCATAGCCACTTCCATTTCAAACTTGAAGATTTCCTTCTGCTTAGCCAGGGCCTCTTCAATGATTTTGGCTATCTGCTCGGTGTTGACCATGAACACTTCTCGAGCTTGCCCTATGCTAGACGTTGTATCGTCGGAGGCGAGCGCGGAACTGGGGATTTTTCCTTGTTGACCATGTTGATGGTAACTTTTGGGAATTCATCATCTCAAGCAACCGATCCTTTTTGGTGGAAATGCCCTGATTTGGGCTTCGTTGTTCCATCGAAGATTCCCTCGAATATCGAGACCCTCTGCGGAGCGGTCTTGGGGTAGCTACATGTTGATAATACTGCCCTGATAAATTTGGTACACGGACAGTGAGAATCCGCTTCCCGGGTATCGAAGATTCCCTCGAATATCGAGACCCTCTGCGGAACGGTCTTGGGGCAGCTACATGTTGATAATACTGCCCTGATAAATTTGGTACACGGACAGTGAGAATCCGCTTCCCGGGTGTTTCTCTTTCGAGATAGCTACATGTTGATAATACTGCCCTGATAAATTTGGTACACGGACAGTGAGAATCCGCTTCCCGGGTGTTTTTCTTTCGAAATTCATTCACACCCCCAGCCTGATAGTACAACTCACTGACGTTGCAGTCGGAGTAACCTATCGGCTGCTCACATCTCGTTCAATGATCTCCAGCTCTCCTTATCAAGCGCTTTTCCTCGATTCTCGGGTAGAGTGCCGATACGATCCTCCAGAGGAATCCTAAGCTTGGTGAAATCTCCGCTGCGGTGGGGATTCATCGGAGGTTCGGGATCTGAAGTTGACGAAGGCCGGAGAGCAACGTCGCCTGCTTTTGCCTTAGGCGTTGATTTGGCCTTTGGCACCCAAACTCGTTTGGATCTCGGCGATCTCTTAACTGCCTCTTCCTTTTGCATTTCTCGTGCTTTTTGCACCAGGGTTCGGGCATGCGCACGCAAAGCGCGGCGCTTTTGGATTCGCTCCTCGAGAGTAGAACGGGTTCTTTTGACACGAACCCATTCGTTCGTTTCTGCTTTGGAGGAGGGGTTGGTTGTTCGCCGTTGTTGTTCTCGTAGTCGCCTGGATTTGAGATCTTCATTGTAGCGGATCCCGTCCATCGGCTCCAAAGCCTTGGCCAGCTGACGAGCAAGGCATTGACGCCGTCTTTGACGTGCTCTCTTTGATAATGCTGGAGCGTCTTCAGAAGCCAT
>NC_033798.1:20142525-20149217 GCF_001876935.1 Asparagus officinalis | reverse complement strand
AGACACCCCTGGGGTGTCTAGGCTTTTCCTAGACACCCCCGGGGTGTTTCGACCTCCCGAGACTCCGTTTAAGGTGATTCGGTTGTTTTCCCTGTAGATTCTTCGTCCGACCTCGGATTTGAGTGATTCCGGGTGCGTTGGATGCTTGACGAAGATTCTTCGTCCGCACTCGGATTTTAGTGATTCCGGGTGCGTTGGATGCTTGACGAAGAGTTCGATCCGTTCTGGTGGTTGGATTATCTGTAGAGTGGTCGAGGCACGAAGGGCGTTGGCCTTTTTGTGAACAGTGCCGGGTTCCCGATTGGTCCGGGTCTTCGTTGTTCCGAAATCCTATCGAGCATCTGCATCCTTCGGTTACGTCATGGCCGTTCGAGACTTGGGGAATGGACATTGTTGGTCCTATAAATCCTCCGTCAGTCAAAGGCGACCGGTTCATTTTGGCAATTACCGATTACTTCTCCAAATGGGCCGAAGCAATTCCACTCAGAGAAGTTAAGACGATATAGGCAATTTTCGATGCCTACAACCACATCATCTATAGGTATGGTGTTCCAAGACGAATCATACATGACAACGGTCCTCAGTTTGTCAGCAACGCCTTCATAAGGTTCTGCGAAAAGTTTAAAATTCAGGATATCTCGTCGACGACTTATAACTATCGGACCATGGTGCGCACACCAACGGGAGCAACCCCGTATTCACTGATATACGGATGTGAAGCTGTTCTTCCATTGGAGATCCAAATCCCGTCTCTTCGGATCGCTCTTGTAACCCAGATGACGACCGAAGAACAACATCAGAAACGCCTCGAAGAACTCGAGAAGCTCGATGAAGAGCGCCTGGTAGCTCAACAGCATATTGACCATCTCTTCGGATCGCTCTTTCAACCCAGATGTCGACCGAAGAACAACATCAGAAACGCCTCGAAGAACTCGAGAAGCTCGATGAAGAGCGCCTGGTAGCTCAACAGCATATTGAGTTTTATCAAGCTAGAATTTCTCGAGCCTTCGACAAAAAGGTTCGACAAAGGAGTTTCAAAGAAGGAGATCTGGTCCTGAGTATA
Source organism: Asparagus officinalis (assembly GCF_001876935.1). Taxonomy (NCBI): domain Eukaryota; kingdom Viridiplantae; phylum Streptophyta; class Magnoliopsida; order Asparagales; family Asparagaceae; genus Asparagus; species Asparagus officinalis. The sequence goes on along the minus strand of NC_033798.1, from coordinate 20,148,154 downwards.
AACTGTTTCTCAAAACTCCAAAGAGTACAAGAGTATAAACTGTTCCTCAATACTCCAAAGAGTACAAGAGTATAAACTGTTTCTCAAAACTCCAAAGAGTATACGAGTATAAACTGCTTCTCAATCCTCCGACCGGTATAAGAGGTTAAACTGCTCCCTGATACTCCAATAGGTATATGAGTCTAAACTATTTCCTACCATTAACGGGAAGTTCCTGGAGGATATTACACTAATATTCTTAAGGATAACCCGGCCAGATAACAAAGTCAAACCCAGTTCCAAGAGAGAAACTGGGGGTGGATTATCCAATGCATCGGGAAGTTCCCGAAAGAATACCACATGGGTATTCTTAGGGATAACCCAATCATTGTGGAATTGGTGAACAAGAAATTCACATTCAAACTCTAAAAGTCAGAATGTCCCTTCTTATTCCCTAACTCTTATGAGTTATTTTTGTGAGAAGAGATCCAATCTTCTGGTAGGTTAATCTTTCCTCACCAAATCATCCGCTGATCAAATTAAACGACAGTGGATCCACCAACATTTCCATCTGCCAGTCATTGGCATTTCTCAGACTCAACATGTTAGGTCATAATCACCTAGCGTTAAAGTCTCCCTTTGAGTGATAATACGAGTTGACACTTTCTTTGCTACCCGTATTCCACTTTCTTTGCCTTCTGGTCAAACCTATAAAAGTTAGGACCAAAGCCAAATTCCTCTCTCGATTCCTTCCATGAACGAGAGGTTCACTTGGAACAGTCAAACCTATAAAAGTTAGGATTGTTTCCGATCTCGCTTAGTCAAGCCTACACATGGTCAAGACTAAAGTCGAGTCCCTCCTTTTCGATAAACGAAAATCCACCTTTGTCCCCTTTTCCACCAAACCTATAAAAGTTAGGGTTGAAATTGGGTTTTCTCCTCAATGAATGAGGGGTTCTTTGGGTTCAAATGACCAATCCTATAAAAGTTAGGGTCGTTCGAACCTTTCCGATTCTCGGAGTGGAGATCCCACTCTTAGTTTCATCCTTCCGGATTCTGGGGGTGGAGATCCCACCTCGAGTTTCCTTTCCAGCTGAAGATAGAATATAAAATTCTTCCTCTTCAGCACCGGGAGATAGAATATAAAATTCTTCCTCTCCCGTTTCCTTTCCAGTTGAAGATAGGATATAAAATTCTTCCTCTTCAGCACCGGGAGATAGAATATAAAATTCTTCCTCTCCCGTTTCTCAGTCTGTCTTTGCTCTTAGAAAAGACACAATTCTCAACTCCCAATCCGGGTACTTGCTGCACGGGGAATTCTATTTCGACTCCTAAATAGAGATAAGCATACGCCTAACACGCGTTGCCGGTTTAGTCTTTTACCGATTGAAGAAGACACCAGAATTCCAGTCTGGGGAATTTCATCCCGAAGCCTAAGTAGGGATGAGTCAACACCTAATACGTGTTGCCGGGTAGTCTATTCCCGTGAGAAAGACGAAGCCTATGCATTCAAAATCATAGCACAAAGCCTCAGAGAATTTACTCTCTCAGCACAACGTTACATGTGAGACGGGTTTAATAATTCACATGCTAGTCCGATTTCAAACGGTAATCGGTAAAGACATATCAAACCCGTTGAGGGCTGAGGGTTTGCCAAAAATCCCATAAATCTGTCATTCAGAAGAAATACAGAAAAATCACAAGAAAGTAGCAAATGCGGAGTTTCTATTAATAGATCGAGTCAAAAGCATACAACAAAAAGCTTGTTAGCCCGAAGGCAGCTGGCGGCTGAGAATATGAGACTTTAAGCTAAAAAGTCTATCTACATAACTCCGCTCAAGTCCCGCCTGCAGATCAGCTCGGGCAGATTCCTCAGAACTGCTTAAAATCTCCACGGCTTCACTCTTCAGCTTCATCAGTCTCTCCTGGGTGGATCCGAGCTCCTCGAGTACTTGTTCACGAGAACGCTCTAGTCCAGCCAGGTCATCTACAATAAGAGCAGTAGATTCCTCAACGCACTTCAAGGCCTCTTTCAACCTAGTCGCTTCCTCGCGGTTCGAGTCCAAAGAGCGGAGTAGCTCAACCCTCTCCGTATCTTTCCTCGCCACGTTAGCCATTAGCTGCGCAATGGAGCTCTCATGTGACTGAAGCCTGGGTTATCCTCTAGAATATTAAGTGCAATATTCTTCAAGGAACTTCCCGGTAAATGGGTTATCCTGAATGTACTCGGAATAGTATTTTTTCAGGAACTTCCCATTTATTGGCATTAATTGCCTGGCGCCCTCTTGAGTAATTAGGCGATATGCGCCGTTTGAATAGACTGTGTCTATCACAAACGGTCCTTCCCATTTGGGTTCAAATTTACCTTTCTTCTTGGAGTTGAGGATTATCGGTCGGCGAGCAGCGAGGACCAGATCTCCTTCCTTGAAGCTTCTCTGTCGGACTCTTTTGTTAAAAGCCCTTGACATCCTGGCTTGGTAAAACTCGATGTGTTGTTGAGCCGACGAGAAACAAAAAGGCGGAGAGTCGGTGGATACCTTCATCAAACGCTTCCGCAATCAGGCAATGAACTGCAAGGATCCCGTCACGGAGGAATTCCTCTTGCAGACTTGTCAGAACAACTTGTCCATCGACATCTTGGACGTGATGGGAATAGAGCCGCTCAATACCTGGAAAGAGTTGAAGGCTCGAGGAGAACAAGCTGAACGCTTCATCAGAAGGCGGAAGATCGAGAGAAACCAACCGATGGTTAATCCTCCGGATTCGGATCTCGTACCTCATGATGAAGAGGACGTACCTGCAACGGTTATTGACGATGATCAAACGTCACAACAGCAGTCCTGGGAACAACAGGAGAATTCAGACGAGGAGCTCCAAAACGAGTACTCGTTCAAAGACGAAGACGTTCCAGCTATCTTCGAGACCCTTCTCGAAAACAACAAAATCAAACTCCCGCCCATCACGCATCAGGAGGAAGATGGCGATTCCGCGGATCCAACGTACTGCGAGTACCATAGGAGGATCCTCCATCCCACCAAGGATTGCTTTGCTCTCAAGAATAGCATCCAGACCTTGGTTGAAGCCGGCGTTATAACGCTAGGATAAGCCAATTGAAAACGGCAGTACTCCAAAGAGTACATGAGTATAAACTGCTTCTCAATACTCCGATAAGTATAAGAGTATAAACTGCTTCTTAATCCTCCGACCGGTATAAGAGGTTAAACTGCTCCCTGATACTCCGATAAGTATAAGAGTATAAACTGCTTCTCACTCCAAAAAGTAGAAGAGTATAAACTGCTTCTTGATCCTCCGACCGGTATAAGAGGTTAAACTGCTCCCTGATACTCCAACAGGTATATGAGTCTAAACTATTTCCTACCATTGACGGGAAGTTCCTGGAGGATATTACGCTAATATTCTTAAGGATAACCCGGTCAGACAACAAAATCAAATATCCGAACCAGTTTGGGTATTCTTAGGGATAACCCAATCATTGTGGAATTGGTGAATAAGAAATTCACGTTCGAACTCTGGAGGCCGGAATGTCTCTTCTTATTCTCTAACTCTTATGAGTTGTTTTTGTGAGAGGAGATCCAATCTTCTGATAGGTTAATCTTTCCTCACCAAACCATCCGCTGATCAAATCAAACGACAGTGGACCCACCAACTTTCCCATCTGCCAGTCATTGGCGTTTCTCAGACTCAATGTGCTAGGTCCTAAACGCCTAACACTAAAGTCTCCCTTTGAGTGGTAATATGGGTTGGCACTTTCTTTGCTACCCGTATTCCACTCTCTTCGCTTTCTGGTCAAACCTATAAAAGTTAGGGCCAAAGCCAAAATCCCCTCTCGATTCCTCCAATGAACGAGAGGTCCACCTTCAAATCGAGCGATCAAACCTTCCGACAGTTAGGTCGTCTCAAACTCCTGCTTGGTCAAACATTCATACAGTTAGGGCCACAGCCAAAATCTCCTCTCGATTCCCCCAATGAACGAGAGGTCCACTTCCAAATCGGGTAATCAAACCTTCCGACAGTTAGGGTTATCCGAATTGTTACGATTCTCGGAGTGGAGATCCCACTCTTAGTTTCATCCTTCCGGATTCTGGGGGTGGAGATCCCACCTCGAGTTTCCTTTCCAGCTGTAGATAGAATATAAAATTCTTCCTCTTCAGCACCGGGAGATAGAATATAAAATTCTTCCTCTCCCGTTTCTCAATCTGTCTTTGCTTTTAGAAAAGACACGATTGTCAAATCCGGGCACTCGATGCACGGGGAATTTTATCCCGAAGCCTGAGTAGGGATAAGTCAACGCCTAACACGCGTTGCCGGGTAGTCTATTCCCGTGAGAAAGACGAAGTCTATGTATTCAAAATCATAGCATTAAGTCTAAGAGAAGCAATTCTCTTAGCACAACGTTACATGTGAAACGGGTTTTAATAATTCACATGCTAGCCCGATTCAAACGGTAATCGGTAAAGGCACATCAAACCCGTTGATGGCTGGGGGTTTGCCAAAAATCCCAAAGCCTATGTCTAACACACATGGCCGGTTAGTCTTTGACCGTAAAAAGGACAAAAGACCACATATTCAACATTGTGGCAGGTTGTTATTAATAACACCATAATCCGTGCCTCACACGCACGGGGAATTTTATCCTGAATCCTAAGTAAGGATAAGTCAGCGCCTAACACGCGTTGCCGGGTAGTCTATTCCCGTGAGAAAGACGAAGTCTACGTATTCAATATCGTAGCACTAAAAGGGTTAACTCTTTTAGCTTAAACGTCACATAGGAGCGGACTTAAACAATCCGCATGCTAGCCCGACTCAAACGGTAGTCGGTAAAGGCTAATCAAATCCGTTGAAGGCTGGGGATTAGCCAAAAATCCTAAAGTCAACGCCTAACACGCGTCGCCGGGTAGTCTATTCCCGTGAGAAAGACGAAGTCTACGTATTCAATATCGTAGCACTAAGAGCGTTAACTCTCTTAGCACAACGTCACATGCGGAACGGACTTAAACAATCCGCATGCTAGCCCGACTCAAACGGTAGTCGGTAAAGGCTAATCAAATCCGTTGATGGCTGAGGATTTGCCAAAAATTCTATAACTGCGAGTCATTGACGCATCAACTCCCCTAGTTGGTCTCGTGACTCGAGCACCCAACAAATTCGGGACAAAATCCACACATGCAGATGAATCAACTTTAACAGTTGGTCCTGCAACCCCAACATTCGGGACCGCGATGCTCCAATACCTTAAGAGCTTAAACTGTGTATACTCCAGCAAACGTACGAGTATAAACTGTGTTAATGGCGATTTGTAAACCCTAGGGACAACGCCGGTCAACGCGTAACCCTAGGTCAACGCCAAGCAACGCGTTGCAACAAAAGTCAACGTTCGACGATTCGAAACCCTAGGGTGGACGCCGGTCAACGCGTAGCCCTAGGTCAACGCCAAGCAACGCGTTGCAAACGAAAGTCAACGTTCGACGATCCGAAACCCTAGGGTGGACGCCGGTCAACGCGTAACCCTAGGTCAACGCCAAGCAACGCGTTGCAAACGAAAGCCAACGTTCGACGATTCGAAACCCTAGGGTGGACGCCGGTCAACGCGTAACCTTAGGTCAACGCCAGTCAACGCGTTGCAAACAAA